>NW_005872001.1:38369-39637 GCF_000147115.1 Myotis lucifugus
TGACGTTCAGATTCCTACGTGCTGAAGTAGGAAAGGATTCTTTACCGGACGGGCTGGTGGCTCCGGCTGGGTTGCCTTATCCACAGCCTCCAGAGAGTGAATGTACTCACGTAGTGCCGCGCAAAAGGCCCGCCAGATCGTCTGAGGGCTCAGCCAAGGGAGCCTGACCCACACCCTCCAGACCCTCTGAGGGCTCAGGCAGGGGAGCCTCAGTCACACCCTCCAGACCCTCTGAGGGCTCAGCCAGGGGAGCCTGAGCCTGAGCCACAGCCTCCAGACCCTGTGGGGGCTCAGCCAGGGGAGCCTCAGTCACACCCTCCAGACCCTCTGGGGGGCTCAGCCAGGGGAGACTCAGCCACACCCTCCAGACCCACTGAGGACTCAGCCAGGGGGAACCTGACCCACACCCTCCAGACCCTCTGAGGGCTCAGCCAGGGGAGACTCAGCCACACCCTCCAGACCCTCTGAGGGCTCAGCCAGGGAGCCTGAGCCTGAGCCACACCCTCCAGACCCTCTGGAGGCTCAGCCAGGGGAGCCTCAGTCACACCCTCCAGACCCTCTGGGGGCTCAGCCAGGGGAGCCTCAGTCACACCCTCCAGACCCTCTGGGGTTCAGCCAGGGGAGCCTGACCCACACCCTCCAGACCCACTGAGGGCTCAGTCAGGGGAGCCTCAGTCACACCCTCCAGACCCTCTGAGGGCTCAGCCAGGGGAGCCTGACCCACACCCTCCAGACCCACTGAAGGCTCAGCCAGGGGAGCCTGACCCACACCCTCCAGACCCACTGTGGGCTCAGCCAGAGGAGCCTCAGCCTCCAGACCCTCTGAGGGCTCAGCCAGGGGAGCCTGACCCACACCCTCCAGACCCTCTGAGGGTTCAGCCAGGGGAGACTCAGCCACACCCTCCAGACCCTCTGAGGACTCAGCCAGGGGAGCCTGACCCACACCCTCCAGACCCTCTGGGGGCTCAGCCAGGGGAGTCTGAGCCACACCCTCCTGACCCTCTGAGGATGAGCCAGGGGAGTCTGAGTCTTTTCTTCTATATCTCTCTGGGGGGCTCATCAGGGGAGCCTCATTCATACCCTTCAGACCCTCTGGGGGGCTCAGCCAGGGGGAGCCTCAGTTACACTCTCCAGACCCTCTGGGGTTTCAGTCGGGGGGAGCCTGAGCTATACCCTTCAAATCCTCTGAGGTCTCAGTCATGGGAGCTCATTCTCGTCTTCAGAGTATTGGAGAGTAGCAAGGTGAGTCCTTTCTACTCTCTCTTAAC
>NW_005872001.1:39737-40946 GCF_000147115.1 Myotis lucifugus
TACCTCTTTGGTGACCAGTTCAGTCCCCACCCAGCTGGAGCTCAAGAGGTTAGAAGATAGAATCATCTAGCCTCTCTGAGATCACCAGTCCTGAGGGTAGACTAGCCTCTCTGGCTCAAGTCCTGATGCGAGGCGCAGTATCAGAGTCTTGGTTAAGGGCCCTCTCTACTTGTGACTGGATCGTCAGTCCCTGACCATCATCCCTATCATATGGGTCTAAGCTCGCGACCTGTGCGCTGGGACAGCTGGGGAGTAGGCAGTGGGAGAAGACCCCCGGGGAGAGGGGCCAGCCGCCAGAGGAACAATCACTTTAAGTGCTGCTGCCACCAGGCCCCCTGTTCCCCAGCTGGAGTCGAGGGGAGAAAAAACTCCCCAAAGAAGTGGGTCTCAGGGCCAGGCCCGGGCCCTTCCTGAGGGTGCGCGCCGAGACCCTCCGCGGGCCGCTCTACACTGAGGTCCTGCCCACCTGGGCCCACTGCTCTCCCTTCCTCGGGCCTGGCTGTCACCCCAGGGGGGCTCCTTGGGGCCCCATTGGCATCTGAAGATGGATCCCGACCAAATAGCAGATCATGCTGCTCTGAGATGGAGATCTGCCTGACCACTCGGGGTATCTGGGGGGCTGAGGGGGATGTGGGGGTCGCGGGCGGGCTCCACAGGAGCTGTGGGGTTCTGTGCCAGGGGCTGTTGAAGCTGTTCAGGAGCCGGTCCCAGTCATCATTGTCCTCGAACAGTCCCGGCAGGGGCGCCTCCTCAGAGGAGACCGCCTGAGGGTCGGGAGCCTCGTCCTCACCTGCTCTGGGGACACTGGAAAGGGGTGGGAGCTCAGGTCAGGGAGGCAGGCGGACGCACACCAGTCCCGCCTGCAGCCCTCACACAGCTGACACCTCAGTTGCACACGAGACCTGTGAGTGAGTGTGAATGTGCGTGTGCGTGTGCATGTGCGTGTGTGTGTGTGTGAGTGTGTGCGTGTGTGAGTGTGTGTGAATGTGTGAGTGTGTGTGTGAGGGTGTGTGTGTGTGTGTGTGTGTGAGTGTGTGTGATTACGTGAGTCCATGTGTGTAAGTGTGTATAAGTGTGTGAGTGTGTGTGAGTGTGTATATGAGTGTGTGTGAGTGCGTGAATGCATATGTGTGTGTATGAGTGTGTGAGTGCATGTGTTAGTGTGTGTGTGTGAGTGTGTTTGAGTGTGTGTGAGTGTGTGTGTGTGAG
>NW_005872001.1:41742-73226 GCF_000147115.1 Myotis lucifugus
TGCAGAAACACAAACTGCCAAGGCCAGGAGGCCGGCCTGTGGGGCCACGCCCTCCATCTGTCTGCAGGGAGCTCCTGGTCCAGCAGCCAGTCCCTCGACTGGGAGACGGAGAGCTGCTGCCCACGCCCTCCAATGGCCCGGGGCCCTGCACAGCCCCCCCCCCCCCCCGTTACATCTCTGACCTCCTCTCCCACTGCCACCCTCCCCCCTGTTCCAGCCACAGGTCTCCTTGCTGATCCTTGAACATTCGCAGCGCATGGGCCTTTGCACTCACAGTTCCCTCTGCCTGGCTGCTCCTCCCCGCTCATCACATGGCCACCCCGCACCTTCTTCAGGTCTTTACTCCAATGTCTTCATCTATCAGACCCTCTGTCCCCGGCCGGCTTCACTCTATTCTCCTCCGCACTTTGTTATCTGATATGTTGTAGGTTTTCCTCGCTTGTTTTACCCTCCGTCTCCCTGACCAGACAAAAACTCCGTGGGCAGAGGCTGTCTGTCATGTCCCTCAGAACCTGGGACTGCCCTGCACATAGTGCGTCCTAACTAGCTGTTGGGTGAAGGGATGAAGGGCCTGGGGCAGAGCTTCAGGGGGGACAGGACACTATGGCCCCACGTGGAAGTCCGACCTTCTCCCTCGGCAGGAGGGGCCTGGTGCCTCGGGGGCACCTGGGGCACCAGCCAAGGCAGCGCCGGGAGAGCAGCTGGTGTCCGACAGCCCAGATGTGAGTTACCGCGGTCGGTGGTTTAGAAGCTGAAGGACGAGACCGGGGGGCAGGGTCTCAGGCCAAAGGCTCAGCCACAAGGAGACCAGGAAGTGACCATCAGCTACCAGACCTGGTGTCAGGGCAGCAGATCCTCTGCCCGGGAGCCAGGTCAGATTCAGAGACAGGAACAGCCATGATGGGTAAAGCACCGGGCACCTCGCCGGGTTTTCTAAGGCAAGAGTTCTGAACCCCCCTTCTCGGGGAGGTTAGAAACCTCCCAAGGCCGCTCAGCTGCCCACGGAGACGAGAGTGGACACCACCTCCGGCCCAGCCTCCCCAGCAGCGAGGCCTGGGGTTTGCCCTGCACTTTCCTGCTCCACAGCGCTTTCCACTTATCGCCTCGTGTTACACACCAGCCGGGAGGTGCAATAGATGTGGCCAGTCCCATTGCACAGGCAGAGAAACTAAGGCCGGGCTAGCCAAGGCATTTCCTCAGATTTGCACTGGAACCACAGGGCTTTGCACCCACCCCTTCTGGCTCCTGTCCCCGTGCTCCCGCTGCCCTACCTGGCTCACCTCAGAAAGGGCCACCACGCCTTTCCCAGGGGCCACCCTCATGGATCCTCAGGCGGGGGGCCAGCGTCTGAGTCCTCAGGGACCGGGCTCCGGGCCGCCGCACTCACCTCCCTCTGGCCCTCGGCCAGCTGCTGCGCCTCGCGCTCCTTGGCCTCCAGGACCTCCTGCATCTGCGAGCTGAGGGCCAGGTCCCGGGAGTCACTCTGAGGAGAGAGAGGCCTCAGGCCCTGGGCGGCAGCGTCTAAAACCCAGCCAGGCTCCACCTCCCCCTGGGCCTGGGGCACAGGGTCCCAGCGGAAGGGGTCTCAGGACAACTTCCCTGGCTCGGGCCTGGATTGTGGCAACAAGGACACCGAGGCCCAGAGGGGGGGACCGGCCCCAGGGGACAGAGCGAGACCCGCAGAGAGGGGACGGGGCTCGGCACTCCTCACCCCATCTCCTGGTCAGGGGTGTGAGAGGACCCAGCCACCTCCTGCCACCCCACACTGGCCGGGCACCGGCCCCACGGCTGGGCCAGCAGAGGGGTCCAGGGCAGGGGAGGGCAGGCTGCCGGGAGCCCACCTTGGCCTGCAGCTGCTGCTTCTGCCGGCCGATCTGCTGCTCCATCTCCTCGTACAGCTGCTGGACCTCGCGTTGGTGGTCAGAGTCCCGCCTGGAAGGGGTGGGAGGTGGGCCGGGCAGCGCTTCAGCGACCCCGGGCCCTGCTGCTGCCAGAGGCAGCCTGGACCTGGTTTGGAGTCCATCTACTGCTCAGCTAGCTTGGTCAGGGATCCCCAACCCTCGTTACCCTGGAAACAGTTGTCCCAATGGCAGCCCCTGACCCACACACCCCTGACATTGGTCACGCGGATCCCATCACCTGACTCCTATAGCCATCGCCAAGATATTGGTCCCCTGGCCCTGTCACATGGTCCCCACCACTTCACACCCTGTCCCCACATCCCTCTGTCACCATCCCCCTGCCTCCATAGCTCAGCCCCCCTGCAGAGCTGTGCCCATGCCAACCCCAGGGCTGCTGCATGCATTGCCATCTACGTGAGTGGCGCTCCTGGAGTTGGCTGCCACAGTGGCCCTGCACCAACACACACTTGGCATCCCACTCTGGACAAAGGCCAAACTCTGTCCTCCCCACACCCCCGAAGCCAGCCCTTCCTCCAGCTTCGCTCCGCCCATCCCAGCCTCCAGGCCCTGCGTGGCCTTGGCCTCCATCCTTCTGCAGCCGAGGGACTCCCATTAAGATTCAGCCGCTACATGCAGAGCTCCCACTACATGCAGACACCCAGTGGGCGCGAACCCCCACCCACTCACTTCCTCAGGGTCAGCTCCAGAGCCTCCTTGTCGGCCCGGGCCTCCTGCAGGCGGCTGGTCATCTGCGCCAGGAAGCCCTCCAGGTTGCCCGCCAGCTGGGGCTCCTCCTGCCTCAGCTTCCCCCACAGCTGCCAGATCTCCTGCCTGGGGAGGGGGGAGCCAGAGATTAGACCTGAGGGGGCCCAGGAAGCAGAGGGGGGCCCGTTCTCCATGTGAATGGCAACACTCCGAGAGACTGGGGCAGCTGGGCTACAAAACCTATTGACCTCTGTAGGTGCAGCCAAATGCCTCGCCCCCCAGGAATCTGTCCCAGGTGTGCCCAGGGAGAGGCCCTTCTTTTTTTGAATCCTCCCCCAGGGATATTTTTCCATTGGTTTTTAGACAGAGTGGAAGGGAGGGAAAAGGAGAGGGAGAGACAGCGAGAGAAACATCAGTGTGAGAGACACATTGATGGGTTGCCTCCCACACACACCCCAACCTGGGGCTAGGATCAAGCCTGCCACTGAGGTACGTGCCCTTGACCGGAATCGAACCCGGGACCCTTCCGTCTGCGGGTTGACGCTGTAGCCACTGAGCCAAACTGGTTAGGGCTGCCCTCTCCCTTCTTGAACCCCCACAGGACCTTGGTTCTCTGTGGTTTGGTGATTAAGTGTGGGGAGGGGGACTTGGGAGCCTGCCGGCCCAGGGCCTCGGCTGCCTTCTCTCTTCCCCCACTCCCTAGCTGTGTGATCTTTGGCAAGTACCATGCCCTCTCTGGGCTTGTTTGTAAAGCAGGGCGGCTGGTACCTGCCCAGCAAGTTCTCCAGAGAGTGAGACGCGCCCAGTGAAAGCACCCGCTGGGGCCTGGCACATGGTTGGCACTTGCTGTGTGTGAAGACAGATGCCAGAGAGCTGAGAGCAGGCCAAGCTGCCAAGGAGGCGGATGGCTCCCACCACGCCTGGCCCTGCAGCCTGTACCTGCGTCCCACCCTGCCTGCCCCACAACCTGGGCCTGCCCTCTGAGAGCCGTTCCCACAGCCCTTGGGGCAGCGACCCCCTTGCTGGCTCTGACCCCAGTGGCAGATGGGGGTGTGGGAGGGGCATTTTTAGGCAGGGCCCCCCTTCTTTGAGCGAGTAAACCCCAGGAGCCCCGAACCAGAGCCAGTTAGGAGGGAACGCCCTGTCTCCAAATCTCCCAACCCAGGGCATCACCGTCCTCACACCGCTCAAGTGGGGACCCTCTTTTTGGGTTAAGAAAGGCACCCTCAGAATGTGAGGACCCTTGGGAGGCTGCCCCAGCTCGTAACCCTCCAGAGGAGAGATTCTAGGGCGGGACAGGGCAGGGGGCGGGGCCTGGGCTTATCTTCTCCCCAAAGCTCTACCTCACTCCGCAGCCAGGGAAAGCAGGTCAGAGGTTAGGCCACTTGCCCCGAGTCACACAGCTAACAAGTGGCCAAGCCAGAATTTGCACCCAGCTCTCTCCCACTTTCACACTGTGCCCAGGCGAGGCCTCGCCTACACGGACTGGCAGTGCCCGACCTGCCCCCTCCCATCCCCCACACACACACACTGTGCTGGCCTTACTCAGGAAGTGAGTGGTCACCCCCCAGCTGCTCCATGAAGGCGAGAAACGCCTCCCTCTCCTCCGCGTCCGCCTCCTCCAGCACCGGGAAGCTGGTGGCCGCGGACCCGCGCTTGGACGACAGTGGCCTCCTTCCGCGGACCCTCTGGGTGCTCGGGCTGGAGCCAAAGATACTCTCTGTGGACAGAGGGGGACAGAAAGGAGGGGAGTGGGGCTGGGCTCAGCCCCTGACCCCTCACCTTGCCCTGCTCCAGCTCTTGGGGAATAATTATATCCATTCACGTTTCTACAGGGCCGTGTTCATCATTCCTCATGTCAGCCCAGGGAGGCTACTGGCGGCAGCCCTGTGCCCATTTTACAGATGAACATGCGAGGCCCAGAGAGGCCTAAAGAGCTGCTGGAAGCCACACAGCGGCTCCATGGAGGCCAACACATTCTTCGTTCACCCAGAATATTTGTTGAGCACAGAATAGTTATGTGCTGGGGACAAAAATGGCCCAAATCCTTGTCCTAGTAGAACTGACATTGTAGTGAGTGCTGAAAAGGACACATTTTTTAAAAAGTAAATTTGCTAAGTGAGCTAAAGGAATAAACAGGACCATTTCCATTGTTACTGGGGGCTACTTTAGAGCGAGTGGTTAGGTGTGCCCTGAAGACATTGAACCGAGATGAGAGTAGCAAGAAGAAGCAAGTCATGTGCCTTCCTGGGGAAGCGTACTCCAGGCAGCGAGAACAGCACGTGCAAAGGCCCTGCAGTAGGAAACAGACTGGCACACCAGAGGAGGCGAGTGGCACTGAGTGAGCCAAGAGGCTGGCAGAGTCTGGCTGGTGCTGCCCTGTGGGCCCAGGAAGGGGTGCAGATTGTGTTGCACAGGCAGGGGCAGCCCTGGGGTGCTGGGCAGGACTGGATACTGATAGGAAGATGGACCTTGGGGGTGCATGGACAACAGTGTTCCCTCTGCCCCCACCCCCGATTCCAAATACCAATCCCCCCTCCCTACTCCCGGCTTCCCAATCACCAGAACCAGAGCACCCACCTCCTGGGCAGCCCCAACCTATATATGCAGATTCCTGGCTTCC
The DNA here is from genome assembly GCF_000147115.1 of Myotis lucifugus. Lineage (NCBI taxonomy): Eukaryota > Metazoa > Chordata > Mammalia > Chiroptera > Vespertilionidae > Myotis > Myotis lucifugus. Next base: position 46,972 of record NW_005872001.1, read on the forward strand.
CTCTCTGTTGCCCGTCAAACTTTTGGAGACTAGCAAACTGAGAACCCTAGATGGCTCTGCATTAATGTAAGGCCAGCTGGGCTCTGCAGGTCTCGAAGGACACCACACCTCCCACTCCCTGGGCCAGCCTCCCCCCCATCTCCCCACCCCCCCACCCCGGAGAAGAGGGAGTATCATTCCCTCTGGTCTTGGTCTCTCTAGGTCCTTTGGGGCCTGTCTGGAGAAGCGGGGTGGAAGTAGCCCTGCTCAGTGAGGACTAAAGGCCTGGGAAGCCCCACCCCCTAACTATCACCCTTTGCTGCCCCCGGGACCTAAATTCCCTCCAAAGCCGGGCTGTGAACTTCCTCAGAGGGAAACAAGGCCTGGGGGTCTCAAGAATGGGGAGGGGGTTGCTTAACTTCTTGCTCCAAGGAAGCCTTTTGTTGGGGAGAAGACAGGGAGGCATCAGAAAGCAAGCCTGGCAGCCTCTCTAGAGAAGGGGGTGCTGAGGGGACCCCCAGGCCAAGAACGGCTCTGGCCGGTGGGAGAGGAAGCGATCCCATCTCCTGGGCTAGAGTCTTAAGGCTCAAACCACCTGCCTTCCCACCAGGCTGAGTGCCCTCGTCTCCACAGTCACCAGGATTGTCTTCCACACCCTGAGCTCCCTCGGGGGTGCTGTGAGGGTCCCCTGGTTGCTAAGGTGTCACTGTTGCCTGTCCGGCAGCCCAGCCTGGCCCCGTGCTGGGCTCACTGCAGCGATGCCTGCCCGTGCGGCCAGCCCCCTCAGCGCCTCCTCCCGGGACGGACTTACTCAGCCCAGAGCTGAACTCTTCCAGGGAGAGGTGTCCCTTCCGCTCCACATCCACCCAGTCAAAGATCATCTCCGGCTCCTCCTCGCTGCCCAGGAAGCTGAACTTGGCCACCTGCAAGGAGGGGGTAGATTGGGTGCTGTTCCCACTGGGCCATCCTCAAAACATAGAGGCGTCTGTCATCAGCCACCCCCACCTTCCCTCTCCCCGGTTTTGGAGTCCCACGGCCTGCTGAGCCTGAGCCAGAGCCTGCCCTGAGGCTCCCGGACCCGGACCCTGTCCGAGGCAGCCTCAGCAGAGCCTTGAACTTCTCCACACCTTCCCCATCCTCCCTCCTACAGCAACATTTGCCTGTCCTGAGCCTCCTCCCTTAAGGACCCTGATAAAGGACAGTGGGGAATCCGCCCCAGGTTGTGTTTATCGGAGTCCAAAAATTAACCTGGAACTTGAAAATAAGTCCCCGGGGTGGACAGCATGTTCCTCAGGGGCAAAAGCCCCCAAGCATCTTCTAGAGGAAGGCACAGAATTCATCTCGTGGAGCTGCTGAAAGGGCCCAGACTAGAGAAAGTCACGGGTTAACTTGTAGGTTTCATCTGATAGAGATGTAAGTCATTTCTGTCCAATGGAACAGATGACCCCAAAGATTTACGGCCTATTGGACATTAAGCAGCTTTTAAGACTCCAACTCAGCATTTCTAACATTTCTTTGTTAAATTACCTAGCTTTTTAAATGCTCTTTCAACCATTCATAACCTCTCTCAATTATTGAGTTAAATAAATCTTCGATGATTCATCTTAGTTTTTGCCTAAGGGGCATGAGTGTACCTTCCTGGAAGTTACGTTTGGACAGTTTTGGAGGTTCCTGGAGATGCCCAATGGACTCGGCTGTCGGAACCAAGGAAGCTGCTTTGCTGGGGAAGTGAGCAGGCACTTCGGGCGCGGAGGGAGTCCTGAGTGTGATCGAGCTTTAAGTTCGCTGACTCTGTGTCTCTAGTTTTCTTTTTGCGGAATTTGTGTTTTTTATTTGGTGGCAGCGATGGTGGGGAAGACAACAGAAAGTCGGATTTGCTCCTCTTCTGTGGGTGGCGGCAGTGTTTGCTTTTCTACGTGTGACCGCGCATTAGTTAGGGGTTGTGTTCCCACTGGGAGGGAGAGCCGCTTTTGAGACCTGGACTGGTGAGTTTTTCTGTCTCTGTGCTGACTTTTGACCTGTGGCTGGAGTCGTAAAAATAAAGTCAGAGTCACTCTATGTTTGTGTGTCTACATCATCCGTAATCAGAGAGGCCTTAACTCTTACTGTGGGTGTGAAATAACTTCCTACCTCTGGAGGTATTAATAGCTTAGAGTCCGGGGGTTCTGTATTGATTGGTTTGTAGAGACAGCTAAGTGTCTATATAAATCTAATGTTTCCAGAAGTCAGAGGAAATAAAGAAACCAAATTTCTATGCTTTAGATGTGCTCAGCTTTTTTTTTAAGTCCCCCATACAAGAAGTTGTTAGCTCAGAAAACTTTTAAGGAGCCAGGTTCAATAATTAAGGTGAATCTTTGGACAAATGAGATTAGTTTTTAAATCTGGGTTACAAGACACAGATAATAGTTATATCTGTGTTTTCTCTGCTTTATATTAAATACTAGAGGCCCAGTGCATGAAATTCATGCACGGAGGGGGGATTCCCTCAGCCCAGCCTACACTCATTCCAATCGGGACCCTTGGGGGGTGTCCGACCACTGGTGGGATCGGGCCTAAACTGGCGGTCAGACACCCCTCTCATAATCTGGGACCACTGACTCCTAACAATTCACCTGCCTGCCTGCCTGATCACCCCTAACTGCCTCTGCCTGCCTGCCTGATCACCCCTAACTGCCCTCCCCTGCCAGCCAATTTGGTTCTGATTGGTCAGTTTCTATGCCAGTCAGCATCAAAAGCTCCCCCTCTAGGCAGCCATTGGCTCCTTACATTCACCCAGATTTTGTTCTGATTGGTCAGTTTCTATGCCAGTCAGCATCTCTGAGCCTATCAATGGGGCCTGATCAGAAAGGCTGGGCTGATCAGCAGCCCTGGTGGAGGCCTGGAGAGAAATGGAGGCAGGGCTGCTGGCCAGGCCGGGAGAGAAAGAGAGGCAAGTTCTGATCAACAGCTGCCACAGAGGCTACAGATCAGACCCTGCCTCTCTCTCTGCAGGCCTCTCTCCGGGCCTGGTCCGCAGCCCCCTAGGCAGTCAGTGCTGGGTCGGGGTGCCTGCAGCGGCCACAGTCAGTGCTGGTCGAAGTCCCAATGGTTGTTACAACCCTGGCTCTTTATTATATAGATAATACAAGTATACATTTTATTTTTTTAAGGCCTGGATTTATTTTTTTGTGAAGAAACTAGTTCATCTGAATGTCCTGCACTTCTTATTTTGTCTTACTGATTTTGTCTTAAGCTAACATTATCTGTACATAATGTTTAGGGTTATAAAAATGTTAGAATTATACACCTGAAACCTATATAATTTTATTAACCAATGTCACCCAATAAATTCAATAAAAATAAACAAGTGTATGCCCTGGCCAGTGTGGCTTGGTTGGTTGACCATCGTCACGTGCACCAAAAGGTCACTGGTTTGATTCCCGGTCAGGGCACATGCCCAGGTTATACATTTGGTCCCTGATGGGGGTGCATGCAGAAGGCAACTGATCAATGTTTCTCTCTCCCTCTCCTTGCCTCGCTCTTTAAAATAAAATAAAAAATACATTTAAAAATTAAACAAATAAACAAGTACATAAAAAAGAAAATCTGTTAAAGAGAGAAAAGTTAAACCCAGTTGTGCACATCTGAAGAAAAAGATTATAACAATTTAAATTTGTGTTCAACTAAATTGATTAATTATTCTAACAAATTTTATATCAACAGTACTTATATTTTGTAGTATGTCATTTTAAACATACTTTCCAAGATTTTTAGTAACATGAAAAACTTGAATGAATATTAAATTAATTAAGAAAATGTAATACTAAAAGTTTAATTGCTAAGCATAATTGTAAGCTTGTGTCTTTTTACTTCTTACTTTTATGTGCTGGAGAGCAGCTATATCTTTGGGTCATGTTAATGAGTGAATTCATTTTTGACACTTTAGGTAGTTGTGCAAGAGAAAGCAGGGACTCAAGTAGACATTTGTAAACCTATATTCAGAGCAACAGTGTTCACAATAGCTTAAAGACGGAAGCAACTCAAATGTCTACCAAGGGGCAAGCGGATACATGAAAGGTGGTAGATACATACAATGGAATATTATTCAGCCTTAAAAAGGAAGAAAATTCTGCAATATGCTACAACGTGAATGAACCTTGAGGACAAACACTGTATGAGTCCACCTATATGAGGGACCTGTAGTAGTCAAATCACAGAGATAGGAAGTAGAACTGGGGAGATGGGAGAATGGGAGTTAGTGTTTAATGGGCCCAGAGTTCCAACTGGGGGGAAGAAGAGCTTCTGGAGATGGGTGGTCATGATTGCACAACAATGTGAATTACTTAATATCACTGAAATGGTAAGTTTTACGTTAGGTGAATTTTATCACAATTTTTTTTAAAGTTGTGCAAGGGACATGTGTGACTGCAGAAAGTCGTGTTAGGTGTCCTTGTGAGCTCTGCTAGTCTGCTGAAATGCTTGTATAATCTCAATTACTTACCCCCAGTTCATTCCGAGGTTAATTACTTTGGTTAAAAGTTGTAGTCACTACGGGTGTTTGAGACTATACTAGGAACGTTAGGGACAGAGAAACCCATTGTGTCTGCAAGGAAAATGGGGTGTGTTTTTGTCTTGAAGGGATAAAGGAAGTGGTTTTTGTCTTAACGTGTCCGGTTGTTCCAGAACATGAAAAAATATAAAGGCCACAACCTGAATGGATAGAGAATCATAGAAGGTTACTGAACGGGAGTCTTTCTGCCTTGATTTATAATACCCGAGTCTGAAAATTAGCTATGAAATATGTTAACATTTTACCAAATTTGCCTCAGTTTTGATGGGTTTAAAAATAAATTAAGTCCTAGCTGGTTTGGCTCAGTGGATAGAGCATCGGCCTGCAGACTGAAGGGTCCCGGGTACGATTCGGTCAAGGGCACATGCTCTTGTGGGCTCCATCCCCAGTAGGGGGCACGCAGGAAGCAACCGATCAATGATTCTCTCTCATCATTGATTTTTCTATCTCTCTCCCTCTTCTTTCCTCTCAGAAATCAATAAAAATATATTATAAATAAATAAATAACAAAACTTGTGAAACTCCCTTGTGTTACATCAATGCAAAACTAGAATTGGGCTCCATCTCTATTAAAATTATAAATTGAGCCCCTAGCAAGGGTTAGAAAGAGGTTACTATTTATCTTCTGTGTAAGTTGCCCAGATAACTGATTCCACTTCTCATCAGAAAAATCCCCTCTGCTATGTTTGGCTTTATCATATTCTATTTTTTAAAAAAACAAGAACCTAAGGTACCTCTCTTACGAAAGAGCTCAACACCCTTGCAATTGTGTCACCTTCTTCTATGTTTATTCCGAAAGATGGTATTTTCTCGTCACTTTGATTAAATAGATAACCAAGCAGTACTATTTCTCAGGCTCCCATGAGCCTGCCTTAAACTTGTGGCCACATTTCTCTGATAGCTCTTTTGATTTTGCCTTCCAATATCAGATCCTAAATTTAGAAAAAAAGAAACTTCAGGATATCTTTCCATATATTTATTAAATACTTCACCACTATTCTAAGAGCATGATGGGCAGGAAATAACAAGTGTTGGTGAGGCCGTGGGGAAAAGGAAACCCTTGTGCAGTCATGGTGGGAACATAAATTGGTGCAGCCACTATGGAAAACAATATAGAGGTCCCTCAAAAAACTGAAAATAGAGCTCGGCCAGGTGGCTCAGTTGGTTGGAGCGTCGTCCCATATATCAAAAGAGTGCAGGTTCGATTCTGGGTCAGGGCACATACCTAGGTTTTTGTTCGATGCCCAGTCAGGGTGCATGTGGCAGGCGACCCATTGCTGTTTCTCTCTCACATCAATGTTTCTCGCTCTCTTCTCTCTCTCTCTCTCTCTCTCTCTCTCTCTCATCAATAAATATATCCTCAAGTGAGGATTAAAAACAAAAATCTATTCAAAATTTTTAAAAATAGAACTACCATATCATCCAGCAATTCCACTTCTGGGTATTTATCTGGAGAAAATGAAAACACGAATTCGAAAAGATAAATGCTCCCTGTGTTCACTGCAGCATTGTTTACAGCAGCCAAGACATGGTACAACCCGAGCGCCCCTCATGGGCGAATGGATGGAGAAGACGTGGTGTACTGTGTGTGTGTGTGTGTGTGTGTGTGAGTTTAAATTTTTAAGTTCATTAAGATTAATTAATACAATTGTGTTTAACACCTGCTTCTAAAAGATAAGCTGATCATGATCAATAAAAAGTATTGTAATCTTTGTTGCCTGTAGAAGAACATGAAAACTGAGGCTTTAACCTGTAATAAAATCTGGTATTAAACGTGGCTTGGGTGCAAAACAGAAGAGCATTGTAGGAAGAACATCAACTCAGAAGAGATGGTGGCCTTTCCTGGGCTGTTTATGGAGGTAAAATCCACTAACACAACTATTTCAGAAGTTGCATGCTGTACCGGAAGGCCATGGAGATTGTTCAACGCCGTCGCTACCTCAGGGGAAACGCTGGTCAGCCCTTATGCATAGCTCTGTCCCCAGTAGAGAGCTTGGCTCTCCTCCACTCTGATATTATTAGTTCCTGTGACAGATAACCACAGCTGCTCAGGCTCCCTCCTAAGTAAGCGTGTGCTTTGCCCGAGGCTCAGTGAACAGCTGCAGCCACAGTCTGTGCTCCCGCAGGACAGACCCGAAGCTGGGGGAGGGACTGCGCCCCGTTCTCCGCGCTGCAGGCGCTCCCCTGGGGCGGGACGCCGAGCCACCGCCCTTCAGCCTGAGCCCAGCAGCGGCCGGCTCTCCAAGGTCCCCCAGAACAAGAACTAGTTCCACGGAACCGAGTGAAGGGTCCAGGGAAATCTGGTCGTGGTATTTGTTGGGAACATCGCTGGTATTATTTTTACGGACCTATGAGAAAGTCCTGTCTTCTGGAGCTGTCTCTAACCTTCAGTTTAGTAGGTGATGGCTTTTGTAAACTGAAATTAAACTTATTAAATGGTATCTGAATCCCACGGGCCCCTCCTGATTTAGAAACCAGTACTTTTACTTTCCAGGCAACATCGCCCTTCACACAGGTGCAGTAAGAATCTGTCCTCCTTTCCTGGAGCTAGATTAGATAAATCAGTTGCGTAACTGTAGTGTCATATTGCAGGGTGATTGGCATCCAATCAGGTGTGACAAGTCCACTGTGAGGAAGACGGAGCCAACGCCTGCCAAGCCCTCCTAGGAGCCAGGTGATAAGGAAGGCCATTCTGGGCAGGAGGGGGACCCTAGAAAAGTTGGGGACCCCAAGAAGAAAGCCCCTCACATTTATAGAGGCTGCAGACAAAAGCTGGTGGAAAGAGAGCCTTAGGAGAGACATCGGGTGGCCAGCTTCAGTCCGGAAAGGGCCACATCCCTGGTACCCGCCAGCCCCGGGCAAACTGGGGCAGATGGTCACGCTGGACAGCAGAGCCACAAGCAGAGGTTGTAAAAGCCTGAAACTTGGGAACAAGGTAGACAGCGCATTGTACAGACCAGAGGAATGCACTTAGTTCATCTCATTGTTTACCTTTAATTCAAAGTCCCAGACTTCGGGTTACTTGTTAACTTGTAGGTTTTTGTCCAGGAGAGATGGAAGTCATTCTGCCTAGCAGAATAGATGTCCCCCAAGATTGATGGCTGTTGGACATGAGTCATTTTTAAAACTGAACTCAGCAATTTTATCATAATGCTCCTCTGTCAAATTGCCTAAAAATATCGCAAAAATCAAAAGAGCTCCTCAAATGCTCTTTGAACTCACCGGAACATCTTACTGGATCCCTTCTTAATTAGTAACAATAATTAATTAGGTAAGACCTTCGATAAGGGCTGATTTTTATATTTACTTCAAAGTCTTTTTTGTTATCCTTTTGAAAATTATATTTGAACATCGGCCATTCAGACCTGCTGTGGGGCTGAGGCTGGGGGATAGGAAGGGCAGTTTTGCTGGGGGAAGGACAAAGTCCGGAGCAGGGAGCAGCATCGGGAGGAGGAGCAGGCCCAGCCAGACCCGAGCAGCCCACAGAGGCCCCTGTGCAGGGAGTGAGGAAAATCCAAAGAAAAATCTGTCCTTGCCCTAACCGGTTTGGCTCAGTGGCTAGAGCGTCGGCCTGCGGACTGAAGGGTCCCAAGTTCGATTCCAGTCAAGGGCATGTACCTTGGTTGCGGGCACATCCCCAGTAGGGGGTGTGCAGGAGGCAGCTGATCGATGTTTCTCTCTCATTGATGTTTCTAACTCTCTATCCCTCTCCCTTCCTCTCTGTAAAAAATCAATAAAATATATATATTTTTTTAAAAATCTGTCCATCTGGTCTAGGCCATAGCCCAAGACTCCTCACCGGGACACACGACCATGGCTGACCTTATGTTTCATTCAAGTTTCCGATCATTGACAAGGCTTGATTTCCAGGCCTCTAAGCTAGACTTCCCTGTTCGGTGGGCCTAAAGTTACATCATTTGCAAGTTAGTTCTTTGGCTTAAAGTCCTTCCCTTTGTCAAAATGTAAATGTTTCTGAAAGAGGGTAACACACGGAGCCTTAGCAGTCATTTGCACATTAGTATAAACAAATTCCTAGCCTTTTCTGAGGTCAAAGTTTAGATGGAAGAAAGGGAAAGAGCAGGCGAGCCCTGTGGTCCTGGGTGGCGCGAGCCTTGGAAAGGGATCAGGGAGGGACGGGGCCTCTGACTCACCGCCAGGTCCTCTCGGGTGACAAAGCCCCTCTCCGCGGCACCACAGGCCTGGAAGAAGCCCTGCAGCTCCTCCGCTGCCTGGGAGGGCCAGGACTCTGGAGCCACAGGGCCATCCTGGCCAGCAGCGGGCTCCCGTATCTGCCGCCGCCGGCTGGAGCCCAGTTTCCGGCCTTTTCGGGCGGCTCTGTGCCCAGCCTCCATGCTGCTCTGACCTGGGGACAGAGAATGGCGAGGGATCATTGCCTGCTGCACGGTCACCGCCGGCTGCAATCCCTCCCTGGCTCCCCGTTAGCCATGGAGAGAACCCACCATGGGTGATGCCGCCCTGCCTGAGGCCTCCTGGCCTCCAGCACAGCCTGCCCAGGCCCTGCCCTTCCCGCTCCCTCGGCCTGGAATGCTCTTCCCCGCACCCTCCTCTTCAGATCTCTGCTCAACGGCCCAGGGTCTTCCCCGACTGTTGAATAAGGAGGCCCCGTGCGGGACAGGTTCCGGTTTAGGCCTTGACGTGGCTACACAGGCTCGTCCCGAGTCCCACGTCTGAAGGGCCAGCAGCACCCGGTGAGTCGTCCCTCCCGCTCTCCTGCAGCTCACTTCCTTCCCCCTCCCCGAGGGGAGGGACCCCCCACAGCTGCCTCTTCCCTCTCAGTCACCTGCCTCCAGCCTTGCTTTCTCCTCAACACCATTTCTCTGCTCTTTCCACACGCCCACCAAGGAATCAGAATGTGCCCCCCCTCCACTCCCCACCCTCACCCCACGCAGTCCACAGCACCCCTCCGAACACTCCCCACTCCCAGGAGGCCAGGTTCCCTCCCACCCTTGGTCCCTGTGCCCCAACCTCCAGACTCTCATACCCCCTCACCTAGCTGACACCTCTTCCTCCCTCTGCTTCCTCCAAGAAGCCTTCCCTGCACCCACCCCCAACTTCAAGTAGGGGTTCAGTACGCCCCTGTCTGTGGCCCCACGATGCCCTGGGCTCCCCTATGGATGTCACTGTGCACCTTGTTCCACATTATCCTCAGCTCCTTAGCACATAGTAGGTGCTCAAGTAAGTGTCGTCCAATTCATTCATTAGGGTCCTTTCTTCTGTCATTGAAGGTCTTAGGTCAGTCAGTCAATTAATAAGGATTTTGATGGATAAGGCTTTGTCCACGTGAGGCCCCAGGGCAGGAGAAGGGGAGGCTGGGGTGTGGAAGGGGTAGTCGGGGGCCTGCCCTGGAGGGAATAAGTCCAGGGTACAGAAATGTATGGGGTGAGAGGGATTGATGTGCAAATGGCCAGGCAGCTTCCTGTGGGCCGTGGGGCTTGGCCTGGCCCTGAAGGGGTGGGTGGGGTTTAGGAGCAGTGAGCAGCAAGTGCAGAGAAACTGAGGCAGCAGGAGCCACCCCTCCGGGCTTTGTCTGTTGGGGCCAAAGGTCACAGACAGGCTGAGTGAGGGTCAGGGAGCCTGCCTCGGGGAAGATGGAAGGAGCCACTGGCCCAGCGCCCGTGGGCGGATTTCCTCACACGGGGTGCACAGGACGTGGATGAAGCAATCCTCACCCCCGGAGGCCCCCAAGCTTTAGTGAGTCGTCTCCGTCTCTTCCTGTCTGTGTGTCTCCACCTGTGTCGCTCCTCTCCCCGTCTCTCTGCCTGCCACTCCAGGGCCTGCAAAGTCTGTTTCCGGTCATAGATGTGAAGCTGCAGCGGTGCTGGGCCGGGCTCGGCGCCGTGAGCCCATCGGGGCACCTCTGCCTGACCCCGGGCTGGGAAGCGGCCACTGTGGGAGCATCGGCTCCATGCGGACTGGCCAATGGGACCAATCCCCCCCCGAGCAGTGACCAGCACCTCTTCTGAGACCCCCCTGCCCAGCCCCTGCCCCAGAGCCAGCACGCACTGCACTGCGGTGACCAGACCCGGCAGGTGGCGAGCAGGCGGTGAGCGAGGAGCAGTGCACCCCTCTGACCCCGGCAGGAGGCGAGGAGGCCGCTGCTCTGGAGTCAGGCTCCGCTCTCCGTCCTGCCGCTGGCCAGAGTGACCCGGGCAAGCCACGTGGCATCCTGTACCTCGGTTTCCCCACGGGAACGTGAGAGGAGCCGTGTTTACCACGGGGCTGCGGTGAGGACTAGGTGAGATCCTTAAAGGTGAGTCGCCACCCCTTCTGGCTTCACTTTCTCTGAGCGCTTGTCACCTTCCCAGATAGTCTTTTATCCGATTTTGTGTCATTTCCATCTCCTCTCAGGAAACACAAGCCTCCTGGGAGTCGGAAGTTTACCCTTTTGTTCTCTGCTCTATCCCAACCGCCCGGACCGAGCCTCACTGAGGTCCGCATCCGGTGACATTGTCCCATCTGTGACCCAGGAGAAGGCCTCGCCGCCGCCCAGCCCACAGTGACGGCTGGTGACGCGGCAACGGCGATGGTGCTGACAACGTGGAGAGGGTGACATTCCATTTGAGCCTCACAGAAGCCGGGTACTGCACAGACGCGATTTATACCCACTTGACAGATGAGGAAACTGAGGAGGGAGGGAGGGAGGGCGGCTGCAAGCCTCAGAGAACCAGCGCCAGGCCCGCTCCCCTGGGTGGTCATGGGACGGCCTTCCCCCACGACCACTTCCCGACAGATGCCTCTGGGCGGCAGGAGGCCCATCGGTGAGTCACAGACGCCCGCGGAGCAGCCGTGGGTGTGACCGCCCCATGGGCGGGCAGAGGGGCGGCTTTACTTGCGGTTGTGGGATTTGGAAACTCGAGTTTCACACCCACTTCCTTTGAAGGAGATACAGGCAGATGATAACATTCCCATTGCGGAAGCTTCTAGAACCGCAGTGCTGGGGGAAGAGTCTCTGTGATGTGGGGCCACAGGGCGGAGTCTGTCAGCTCCATACGTCAGGGAAGGTAGGATCCTGAAGTCCATTCCCTGCGGCCACTTTCCAGGACACCGGACGCTCTTAACATCCTTTGGGGGCAGCTCCCAGCTGCACCGCCCTGGCCACTCCCAGCTCCCAGCTCCCAGCTCCCAGCGGGCGTTTGGTGTGAAAGCAGCGCCCAGCCCTCTTGGCTGCCTCAGCACCAGCCCTGGGAGCCGGTCCGCCCTCCCTCCCAGGAGCCACGCCGCCTCCTTGTCCGTCAGGAGCCTGGGCAGAGGGACAGCAGGTGCCCTGCAGCCAGCACTGCCCAGAGCACCGGTGGCACCCTCAGAGCAGTGTCCCCCCAGGAGCCTCCGGCCCCCGCCAGGAGCAGTCTGTGCCCCTCAGGGCCAGGCACGGCCATCAGAGGCAGGGGGACACCCTCGGTCACCTCAGCCGCACATGCTCACACTCCCGCAGCAGCTCCCACCAGCCAGCCTGGTGCTCACCACAGCCCCTCAGCCCTCGCAGCCCCGGGCGAAGGTCCCTGCCCTTCGGTCACTCAGAACCACAGGCCTCGGAGTCAGCAGCAGGGGCACCCCCTGAGCACCCCTCCCCCTCCTGGATCATCGCTCCCTCACTCCCTCGCTCCCTCACCAGCCAGAAGCCCCCTCGTGACCAGGAACACATCGCACACCCTGCAGCCCGACCTCTCCCCTCACTCCTCCCCCAAGAAATCAGGCAAAGTTTGAAGTCGGCGGCAGAGTCACAAGACAGTGTCTGCAGGTGCCGGGGCCTCCCCCATCCCCATCACTCTCTCACCAAAGGGGTGAGGGGCTGGGTCCGCGCGCACCCCCTCACCGCAATAACTGCAAATGACAGCGAGTCACAGGCCCTAACTGTCCAGGCGAGGGGGCTGAGAGCCCCCTCGCGCCTTGTTCTGGTCCACTCACCCCTCTTCCCTCCAACTTGATAGAGAAACAGAGGCTCTGAGGAGCCAGGTGAGCTGCCCAGGGTCACATGACATTTAAAGGCAGGCAATGCACCCCGTCTCCTGCCCAGGTGCCCTCCGTTAGACCAGAGAGAGCCCCACATTCACAAGAAAAGAGGACTCAGCCCTTTGCATCCTTGTCATCGAGCTGGCTGGGGGCCCTGCTGCCTCCCCCATCCTCATCCCTCCAAGAAAAGCATCGCCACGGGGGCGGCTCCCACTCCCACCTGCAGACTCCGCAGCACCACCTGGGCCTCCTGCTCCTCCTGCGCCTCCTGCGCCTCCTGCACCTCCTGGGCCTCCTGGGCCTGCTCGAGGAGCCCGCGCGCGCAGGACTCTTAACAGTCCTGCCTCTTGCTTCATCTCTCTTCCGCTCCCAGCAAGCTGATCTCCTGTGCTGATCTCTGAGACTTCCTGTAGAAGTGGCCACTGTTACCCTTTCATAATGTGGCCTGGTTCTCCCGAGGCCCCTTGCTCTAGAATCCTCGGACTTGGAGCAGGCAGAGCAGAGGGAAGTCCATCTAAGTCAGCGGTTCTCAACCTTCCTAATGCCGTGACCCTTTAATACAGTTCCTCATTTGTGGTGACCCCCAATTCCATTGTTACAAATTGAACATAATTAAAGCATAGTGATTAATCACAAAAACAATATGTAATTATATATGTGTTTTCCGATGGTCTTAGGCGACCCCTGTGAAAGGGTCGTTCGACCCCCAAAGGGGTCGCGACCCACAGGTTGAGAACCGCTGATCTAAGTGGAGGCTCAGGACAGCGAGGTGGGCTGTCTGCGGTCACCCAGCCCTCGATGGCCAAGCCAGAGATTGGACGCTGCCTCTGGTTGCCACGGTGATGCCATGGCGTATCCCGGCCAGGGTGTTAATGGGCACAGTGCAGGCCAGTGCTGGCTGGGAAGCCGCACGCCGTGCCCTACCTCAGGGCCTCACTCTCGGGCAGGGTCATGGAATACCAGGGAGGCTTACAGCTAAATCACCTTTCAGAGCAGGGTGGGCAGCGTCCAGCCCGAGGGCCATATAAGGCCTGCGAAATCACTGGCTCTGGCCCTGCCAAGGCATTAGGAGTGAGTTAATTAAATGTTTGCCCAAATATAGCAGGTTATTTATTTATTTATTTTTATTCTTTAAAGGGAGAGGGAGAGGGAGGGGGAGAGAAGGAGATAAGCATCAATGATGAGAGAGAATCATTGATCAACTGCCTCCTGCACTCCCCACACTGGGGATCAAGCCCGCAACCTGGGCATGTGCCCTGACGGGGAATCGAACTGTGATCTCCTGGTTCGTAAGTCGACGTTCAACCACTGAGCCATGCCGGCCGGGCAGCAGGTTAATTTTTAAGTAGATAATTTTGTATGGCCTGCGAATGATGCTATAAATATCCAAATGGCCCTTGGCAGCAAAAAGGTTCCCCACTCCTGTTTTAGAGAACAGTCTAACCTAATACCAAACTGTATTGTAGAGCTACAACTATCAGAAGAATGTGGTACCAGAGCGTGAATAGAAATGGGTGAATCAATGGTACAGAATAAAAAATAGACAGGAATAAACTCAAATATGTACATGGGAATTTAGTGTATAATAAAGGAGCATGTTTCAAATCAGTGAGAAAGATGACTTATTCAATAAACCATTGGGAGATTGGCTTAGGTATTTGCAAAAGACAAAGTTGGAGTTCTAACTCTAAAATAATTTTATATGGGTTGCTCAGCCAGTGTGGCTCAGTGGTTGAGGGTCACAGTTCGATTCCCATGCCCGGGTTGCAGGTTCAATCCCCAGTGTGGGGCGTGCAGGAGGCAGCTGATCAATGATTCTCTTTCATCATTGATGGCTCTCTCTCTCTCTCCCTCTCCCTTCCTCTCTGAAATCAATAAAATATATATATATATATATATATATATATATATATATACACATTAAAAATAAAATAATTTTATATGGGTCAAAAATTTAAGCATTAAAAAATCATATAATTCTGTTATTTGGGATTTATTTCAAAATAATGAAGGGATGGGGGAATGGTGGGGCGGCACAGATGAAATAACCCTGGCCCTGGCCCTGGCCTGCTCTGATTACCGTTGAAGCTGGTGGGAACCACAGGCTCATTCTATGCTTCTCTCTGCCTTTGAACAAATACCATAAGGAATCCTGGGGTGATTTTTAAATAACCTTGGAGCAGGCAAAGCCTTTCCAGGCACAGTACAAAGCTTTAGAAGCCATAAAAGAAAAGATTGAGACATCCAACTACATAGAAATTTTAAAATAAAACAACTAAGACCATACTTTCAGGGACCACTTTGATAGCTCGTCACTGCAGAAGTTTCTCTGAATGTGCACAGCACCTGAAACCAGGAGGAGGAGGTGCAGTGTTCTCTCCTGAAGAAATAAAATATTTTTAAAATAAAAAATAAAATGACTGAATAGCAAAAAGAAGTCACCGTTGATAACTCAAAAGGCAAACAAACTGTAAAATAAAAACTCACATCACAGAAAATAAACTAATTTCCTCCTTATGAGTCCCTGCAGGTCAGTGAAAAACCAGTAATGCGTTAGAGAAATTGGCACCATGTATGAAGAGACAATTCATGGTGGGAAAATATCAGCTGGCTTTTAAACACATGAAAAAATGTTTATCTTGACTCGGAATAAAAGAAAAAAAATAAAACTACAGCCCTGGCTGGTGTGGCTCAGTTGGAGCATCGTCTCATACACCAAAAGGTTGCAGGTTCAATTCCCAGTCAGGGGAAGGCAACCGTGCGATGTTTCTCTCTCCCTTCCTCTCTCTAAAACCAATAAAAACCTATCCTCAGGGGAGTATTTTAAACATTCAAAAAAAAAAAAGGAAAGAACACAAACTAGTGTGTCTTTCATGAAAAGAAATGTGATGAACTCTGCCAACATTTAAAATGCAGAAAACTTTTTACTCAGCAATTTCCCTTCTAGTCACTGGTCCTACAGGTGCCGTCCACAGGACAACATGAAAGGCTGGTCATTACAACAGGGCCTGTAGCGGCAGGGGGTCGGGAACAGCCTGCGTGTTCATCACCAGGGAACTGGGAGCCAGTTAAACAAGCTCGGATACGCCCAGACAATGGTCCCCTGTGAGGAAAATGAGAGAGAGCCAGGTGGACCCATATGGAATGACCTTCAAAATATATTGTCGAGTGAAAATAGTAAGGTGCGAAACAGTGAGTATGGTGTGCTTTGCATGAAAAAAAGTGCATGTGTGGGGATAAAATTTATGCTATGTAAATGGACACGCATTCATATATGTTTGTAAATGCATCAAATCTGTCTAACAGACACATAGGCAGCAGTATGGTGATTATCAGGGGCAGGGAGTGGTAGGAGAGGGAAAAGGGGAGATAAATGGTGATGGTAAGAGACTTGACTTGGGGTGGTGAACACATAATGCAATATACAGCTGATATATTGTAGAATTGTGCACCTGAAACATATAATTTTATTAATCAATGTCACCCTAAAAATTCAATTAAAAAAAAGAATATTTCTGACAGAATATACTGGTAGCAGTTGGGCTGAAGAGAAGTGTTAGAATGAAGGAGGGAGATTTATGTTTCATTGTTTACTTTGAATCATCTTTGTACATTACACATTCAAAAACATATTTAAGAATAATTTTATAGATATACAGAGAGAGAGTGATGAAGGAACGGTGGTAAAATGTTAATACTGAAGATCCGTTGGTGAAGAGTATATTTTTGTTTTACTATTTTGAAGCTTTTCTGTATGTCTGAGATGATTTTTTTAAAAAGGCTTTCAAAATTAATAAATTTAAATTCTAAATAAATAGCCGAAACCGGTTTGGCTCAGTGGATAGAGCGTCGGCCTGCGGACTGAAAGGTCCCAGGTTCGATTCCGGTCAAGGGCATGTACCTGGGTTGCGGGCACATCCCCAGTAGGAGATGTGCAGGAGGCAGCTGATTGATGTTTCTCTCTCATCGATGTTTCTAACTCTCTATCTCTCTCCCTTCCTCTCTGTAAAAAATCAATAAAATATATTAAAAAATAATAATAAAAAAAATAAATTCTAAATAAATATATATTCTCACAACCATCCTTTTATCCCTTTTTTTTTTTTTTTACCATTGAGGACATTGATACCCAGAGTTTCTGTGGCTTTATTAGAGTAAATAAGGAATTTTTTAAAATAAGTAAATATTTTTGAGTACCTAATACATACCAGACCCAGTGCTAGGCACCGAGGATACAAAAGTGAAATGAAAACAGAAAAAAAAAAATACCCATGTGTAATACACTGTCTGGTGGCAATAAGTGTATTAGGAAAAGTTACGCAGAGTAGAGGAAGGAATGGTGGGCGGTGAGCTTTAGAGGGGGTGCCCACGGGCCTGTCTGGGGAGGTGGCCCTGGAATCGAGTGTGTGAGGAAGAAGACCTGGAAGTAGAGTGTCAGGGAGAGGGAACAGTGTGTGCAAAGGCCCTGAGGCAGGAGCTTGCCTTGTGAGGATGAGGAACAGTGAGGACACCAGTGTGGCTGGAGCAGGTCACGGAGGGAAGAGTGGAGATGAGGTCAGAGGGAGCAGACAGTAGGACCTACATGTAGGTCATGCAAGGACTTGGTTTTACTTTAAATGAGATGGAAGCCATCGGAGGATGACATGGTCCAACGTAGGTTTTGAAAGAATCCCTCTGGCTGCTTTCGCTGTGGAGAACAGACTGCACCAGGCAAAGACGGAAGCAGGGGGACCAGCGAGGAGGCTGCTCAAATAACCCAGCCAAGAAGTGACGCTGGGACCAGGCGGGCAGCGGTGGGGTGATGAGAGGTGGCTGAACTCGGGGCGTGTTCTGAAAGTAGGCCAACAGAGTTTGCCACTGGGTTTAGACAAATCCCAGAACTTTTTCTCTCCAGTGAGGGACTCTTGGCTTCTCTCTGAACAGAGTGAGGTTAGATTGTTAAGACCCAGCCCCCAGTGTACTTGCCCATACCCCTGCCGGCACGGAGAGGGTGGGGGCCCCAGCGTTCTTTGATGTCACAGCCCGGGGTGCTCAGCCTGGCCTCACCCGCTCCACCAGCCCCAGGGGAACACCCACCCCTCAGCCAACTGGCAGGTGGACCTAACGAGGTACTAAGAAAGAGTCAGATCCAGGCCTTTTTGGAAACCATGGAGCTAATTTTAAAATACAGTGTCCCTGGACCTAAAACTCTGAGCTGAGAAGCTGCATTTTACAAAAACTGAATTAACAAATAATGAGGCCATTTTATAAATGAATAAGTTTTCGCACTCACGAATTTTCAAATCCCTAAAGATGCTTGAAGTACTTCACACTCTAGTGAAGCCTGAAGCAAGATACTCCCTGTTTTGGGGTTTGGTGGCAAAAGCTGGGTGCAAACCTGGCGACCTGGATCCCCTGCCTCCAGCTGCTGGCTCTGAGCCACAGGAGGAGGTCGGGGGGAGGGCTGGCCACGCAGCGGAACCCGGGCCAGGGAGTCCATTTTGAAGTTGCGTTTATAGAGCACGCTTTACATAAGACTGAGAAAACCTGAGTTACATCCCAAACCACGGCGGCCGCAGGAGGAGACAGGTCCCCGAGAGCCTCCTCTTAGAATCGTCCCGGCGGTGCGGCCGGGGTGAGGCACTGCCCTTTCTGGACGATGGAGCAAGTGGCATGACCCGGGCCATCAGGGGGGGTGTCCTGGCTCCCACCACCTCCTAGGTCTGTGACCTCAGGCGAGTGACTTACGTTTCTCATCTGTAGATCGAGACGATAGCAGTGCCCTCCTAGTGGGTACATTGTAAGGACTCCATGCTATAAACAGGGGTCCTCAAACTTTTTAAACAGGGGGCCAGTTCACTGTCCCTCAGACCGTTGGAGGGCCTGACTATAGTTTAAAAAAAAAAACTATGAACAAATTCCTATGCACACTGCACATATCTTATTTTGAAGTAAAAAAACAAAACGGGAACAAATACAATATTTGTATTTGCATGTGGCCCGCGGGCCGTAGTTTGAGGACCCCTGCTATAAACCATATGAAACATTTGTAACCATGTGAGGCAGAGGATGATCACTGTTGGCTGTTGCTGTTTTGTGACCCTGCCATTGCACACGGCCTTGTTCATGTGCCAGCCTGATAGCCCAGGGATGAGGAGCAGTGCCCAGTGCATTCCCCACCCTGTACGACAGCAACTGTGCCGAGTGCCCTCTTGCACTCCGGGACCCCTCGGGGGATGTCGGAGAGCCGGTTTCGGCCCGATCCCTGCAAGCCAGGCTGCGGGACCCCACCTGCTGGAGGGACCCCACTCACTCCGCAGACGCTGGTGAGGGACTGCGGGAGGTTGGCTCTAGTCCAGTGATGGCGAACCTTTTGAGCCCCGCGTGTCAGCATTTTGAAAAACCCTAACTTAACTCTGATGCCGTGTCACATATAGAAATTTTTTGATATTTGCAACCATAGTAAAACAAAGACTTATATTTTTGATATTTATTTTATATATTTCAATGCCACTTAACAAAGAAAAATCAACCAAAAAAATGAGTTCGCGTGTCACCTCTGACACTCGTGTCATAGGTTCGCCATCACTGCTCTAGGGCATGTCCGGCCCATCTTGCCCAGTCCCACCCCACGGGCCACCTTCTAATTAATATCCTTTCAATGTGCACGAATCCGGGTCACTAGTATATAGATAATCAGAGCACACATGTAAAAATACTTTGTGTTTTTTAATGTTGTATAGTATTCCACTATAGAAAGATACACAACTGACATAGCTACTCTCCTGTTATGAGCATTTAGGTTGTTTCCAGTTGGGGTCTGTTAAGAATAATGTTGCCATGGCCATAACTTTTGGTGGAAATCTGTACTCATTTCTCTTGAGAACAAACACAGGATTAGAATTCCTGGGTCATGAGGTAAGGCATCGGTAGAAGATATTGCTAGTTTTCCAAAGTAGTTGAAATATATTCCCACCAGCAAGGGATACGAGTTCCAGTTACCCTTGTCAACACATTGTACTTTTTAAAAAAGAAATGTTTTTATTGGTTTCAGAGAGGAAGAGGGCGAGAGAGAGACATAAATAATGAGAATCATTGATCAGCTGCCTCCTGCATTCCCCCTACTGGGGGTCAAGCCCACAACCCAGGCATGTATGTACCCTGACTGGGAATCAGACCTCCTGGTTCAGGTCAGCCCTCACCCACGGAGCCACACTGGCCAGGCCCCTCGTTAACACTTTGCATTGTCAGCCTTTTTCACCGTAGTCATTCCGGTAGGCGCCTAGTGGTATCTTATTGTGGTTCTATTTGCATTTCCCCAATGAGTAATGGTGTTAAGCTACAATATGTCCTTTACTAAAAAAGACCACACAGCAAACCAAAATATTGACAATGGTGATCTTTGCAGAGGTGTGATGATTTACTTTTTAAATTTTGTTCTTGTTTGTCTCTCTTCTGCCTGATAGTCCTTCTTTTGCTAAGCTTTTTGCATTTTTTAAATTTAAATGCTTCATTTTTTAAATGATAAAAACAACCAAAAAAAAAAAAGCCCACACCACCTCTGCCTATGTATTCTTAAAAATAACAAGGTATATTTACAAGTAAAGTTTCCAAGAAATATTTATTGAGCACCTGCTGTATATCCAGCACTGGGGGATGGGGGGGGCTGTGAGGGACACAGAGCCATACAGGATGTGGCCCCTGCCCTGTAGAGGTGTACAGTCTAGTAAAGACAGGAGAATACAGTCCAGGACAGGACGTTACAGGGGGTGCGAGGGGTTGGGGCAGACCCACTAAGTGCTTCGGCGCCTCCAGGGGCTCAGCGTGCAGCACCAGGAAAGATAACACAACTCGCAGGCCCGCTGTCAGCCCGCTCGTGAGCCCATCCGCAGCCTCACTCCCACCGTTTAAAACACCTGACTCCTTGCTCAGCTGCTTTTCAAAGTGCAATGAATGGGAGAGGGTGGAGCAGAGGGGGAGACCCTGGGATGAGTTCCAGGGGCAGGTGTCACTCCCTCCTAGAAACATCTGCTTCCCCCACCCACACATCCCTCTCAGAGATGGCCACTCCCGGAGGCCTGCGGACCACCCGGACCCTGCCCCCAGGGCGGAGAGGAGGGGCACCCACTGCTCCGGCTGCCCGAGGTAGACCCTGCCCTTCAGTCCATTGAGTTGGGGGCACAGGCACCCCAGAGCAGCTGCCCAGGGCTGGGAGAGGATAGAGGGGGAGGGGAGAAGCAGAGAGGGACTTGGGCTGGAAAATCGGGGCGCCTGGGCAGGAAGGGGCGTGAGGGAGGCTGGTGCTTTGCTGCGGGATCCTGCCTCCACCGGCCCTCACAGGGCAGAGTGGGTAGCAGGGGCCGGGGGGGAGGGGGGTGCCAGGCCCCACCCCTGTTCCAGCGTGGCCACTTCAAGGTCACCCTGCCCACCCTTAGAGGAGGTGAGGGGACTCCAATGTTTGGATGACGCCCCCCCACGCTGCTGGGCCCCTTCAAAGTGCTATCTCTTTACTTCTCTCCGGGTAAGGAACTGGGTCTGAGAGTGAAGGAAAGGAGCAGAATTTCATACCGTCCTTGAAGCAGGGAACAGAGGGAGCCAGGCCCCTCCGGAGCACCACCCAGCAGATGAGGGTCAGGCCAGCCCCACCTTGCCTCCGGGAGAGAAGAAATAGTGAGTGTAGGATGAGGAGGTTTTAAATAATATGTAGTTTGCATAATAAAAATGCCTGGCAATCCAATAGGCCTATCATTCCGCTGTCTGTTTTCTTTAAATAATTCTAATGCCAGCAGCGGGCGGGGTGGGAAGGTGGTGGCGATCAGGCTATGTACATGAGGAGGAGTTTAAATTAAAACAGACACAATAATTAAGACACACAAACGGAAGGACTGAGGCGCAAGGTGTAGAGCGGGCCTGCGGGAGGCTGTGTTTCCAGGAGCGGGAGACTTCCCGTGGGCGGTTAGGGCCTCCTCTTGGAGAAGATCAGCCGGCGTTTGGAGTGATAAAAATCTAAGGGGAGAGAGCAGAGGTCAGCCAGGCCAGGAGAGCGAGCGAGGCCACCGAGAGCCACCCAACCAGGCCAACGGCAGAGGGGCCACGACCCCGCCCACGCTGCCAAGTACTGTACAGGGAAGAACTCCGGCACCTCCCCGCCCCCCCCCCCCACCTCCCAGGGCGTTCACCCAGCAGCCCGCTTCACAGACGTGAGTGACTATGGGGCCGGATCCCTGGGCCTGCTCTAACCCAAGTTGCCCAAAACCCTGGCCACCAGTCCTATCTGGTTATTTAAATGAACTAAAACCAAGTGAAATGGAAAGTTCCCTTCCTCAGTCACACTGGCCTCGTGTCAAGAGCTCAGCAGCGCTGGTGGCTGGCGCACTGCATGTGCCTCCGAGCTCTGGGACACCCTGCTCTACGCACACCTTCAGGTCACCCGGGAAGGGCTCTGCACAGCGCCTGGGCCATGTAACACTAGCTGTTGTCATTATCCTTCCTGTTAATTCCGACCCAGCTGCAGATCTGCTGTGGGATTCCTGGCTGCATCTCACTGAGCCTCAGTGTCCTCGCCTGTAAACAAGGGTAACGCTGCTATGCTGCTCTGAGGATGAAATGGAATGCTCTCTGTACGGCTTTGGTCCAGGCCTGGCCTACTAGGTGCTTAATGGCAACATGGCTCATTCATTATTTATCAAGCGCCTACTGTGTGGCAGACACCATTCTAGGTGCTAGGGATTCAGCCATGAACAAGAGAGACACAGATCCGTTTCTCGTGGAGATAATATCCTAGTTGGGGAGACGGACAATATCAAAATAAAGAAATGGCTATTGACAGTAAAAATTACCAAGAGAACAAAATAGGCGGGGCAGAGGGACCGGAAGTGTGTGTGTGTGATAGGGAGAAGGGGACTTTAGTTTGGACAGAGCAGCCAGGAAATTACTATCATTCGTTTCCTCTTCATGGCAAACTCACTGTGGGTCTTTAGGAAAACCTACCTCTCTGGACCTTCTCCCTGCCTGTAAAAGGGTGGCAAGAATGTCACATGGATTGCTCCAAGGACTAAGTGAAATCCACCCTAGAAATTCAGTGAAGGGCTAGCATTCAATCAATGTTCCAAATAAGGGAGAGCTAGCTGGTCCTGGCTGTGTGACCTCAGGCAAGTTACTTCCCCTCTCTGAGCCTGTTTCCCCCTCCTAATGAGCAAGCTGGACCAGACCGGTCAGCCCTTGCACCACGAATCCTGAGTCGTGGTCCCTTGCAGTGTCATTCCCTGCATCTGTCCTCACCTGTCATGCTGGTCTGCCGCCGTTTGCGGCCCTGAGACGTGCTCGGCCCACCTGGGGACCCCTCAGGCTGCTCAGGGGAGCGAGGCACCAGGGTGCAGGACAGTGACAGGTCCACGTGGTCCTCCTGAGCTGTCCCCTGCAGCAGGGCAGGTGAGCTGCTGGACCGCTTGCTTCTTCCCAGGCTGTCCTGGGCCCTCCTCGGCGCTGAGGGCAGGTAGGGCTTGGGCAGGTCCAGGCTCCACACCCGCTCCCAGGCGAAGTCACCCTCCAGCGGTGTCTCGGTGACAAAGTCGAAGTTCCATCGATCACAGGCCTCCTGCACGCAGCTGGCCATCAGAGCATCGCAGTCTCGCTGCAGCTGCTCACTGTCCACGGGGCCGAACAGGCGACGGCAGGCCCTGCTGCCGCGGGGGATCGGGCGGGCATCCCGGGATGGCTCGGACATGGTGCCTGCAGCTGAGAGACGGAAACACCCTGGTCACTAGGGAAATGGGCCGGGCTTTGCTCGGGGGAGGTCTTCCTACGAGAACAGGAGGTGGGAGGGTGACTGTGACTCCTTCCAGCTGCTTTTCCACCACCTCCTTCCCACGGGGCCCCAACCTCCTACCAACAGACGCTGGGTGGGGGCAGAGCTCAGCCAGCATGGCACCCCAGGGTGACTGGGAGAGCGGGCAGCTGAAGGGCAAGCTTATGTCAACAAAGTTTATTGCAATGTCAGGGATCAAGGGCCTGTTTACCACCCGGTATTATCAGCTAAAATCAATTTACTTTCCCCCCTGAAGGTGTCCCTCATGGGTGTGAATGCCCCAAGTACGTGTGAATTTCGAGTCCAGTTCCCCAGCCTTGGCCAGGAGGTCCGTTCCCCAATGAATGGACAGGCTGACCCAGCTCCTCCAGCCTCCTCAGGCCCTTCCCGGATGCCCATGTGGGATAACCCCGCTCTAACACTTCAAAGGACCCTGGACTTTTGGAGGAAAACACCTGGGATCTAGGCCTCCCTTTGCTGCTTACTATCTAAGCTTTAAATAAGTCACTTAATGGTTCTGGGCCTCAGTTTCCTCAACTGTAAAACCGGCTCTATGGAAGTTTAAAGAGGATGCCGCTGAAGCATGATCAAGCAAATGGCCAGGGAGTCTTTCTAGGCAGGGCGGATGGCAGAGAGCTGGCAGGCTGTATCTCATGGTTAAGAGCGAGGGCTATGGAGCAGGGCTGCCTGGATGGGAATCCAGGCTCTGCTGGTTGACCCTGGACAAGTGGCTTAACTTCTCTGGGCTCTATTTTCCTCATCTGTAAAATGGAGACAATAATAGTAAACATCTCAGAGGACAGGTGTGAGGATTAACTGAGTAGAGAATGTGCTTAGAGCAGCACCTGGTATACAGAAGTGGTTGGAAAACAGAAGTATTATTGTTTCTCTCTGCCTGCAGCTCTGGCTGAGCCTCCACCCAGACAGCAGCTGACAGGTGCTGTCGGCTGGGCCTTTCACAGAGCTGTCATCAGCGAGTGGCCTGGGGCTGAGGAGGAGCTGGGCTGGGCAGTGGAGAGCCGTGATTTCTCCCTGGCTGAGCCACATCCTGCCAGGCCCATGGTGACTGGAGTCTAGACGGCCTTGAAGCCCCTGCCCCATGTTGTCTGCACCCAAGGAACCCGTTCTGCAGGCAAAGAAAATTAAAGGCGGCCGGTCTCCCCGGTTCCTCTCCTCCCACTCCAGGGAGCACTGGCACTCCCTGCCCTGCTCTGGCCTGACTCCAGGGCTGAGCGGCTGCACGAAATTGGCAGGGACTGGCTTTTCCTGGGGACAAGTCCTGATTTGCAGGCTCTGAAGGCAAAAGCTTTGCTGAGGGATCTCCTGGGGCAGGAAGCCTGGACCCATGGCACACCTACTGCTCCCCATTCCACCCCCTGCCATGAGTGCAGCCCACATCTCAGCTGAGAGGGGAGGGGCGGCACTTGGCAACCTCAGACCAAGTTTAAAGGGCAGAAGAGACAGGAGATTTGCCCCCAAACCATACAACTAAAAATGCTCAAAGGCCACTGCCCCAAAGAGGAGTTACACAGTGCAGAGCCTTCAAATAACTTTGCCCACTGTCTTCAGGGCAAAAATTGAAATTTATTTGTATATCCTTACATGCCAGGGCTGTTGTAAGAAGTTTCCAAATACTAATTTTCCTAAAATGTGGGTACATTCGTTCTTTTTTACAGAAGAGGTAACCAAGGCTCAGAGAAGTTAAGTAACTTTCCCAAGGCCACACAGCTCACAGGTAGCACAGCCAGGATTCAAACCCATGCCTATTTACCCTGAGTTCTGTGCTCTGCTCTCCCACTCATTTCAAGGTTTCCTACCCAGAACAGCTCGTTGGAATGACTTGGAGAGCTTTATCAAAATGTAGATCCATAGGCCCCTCCCTCCCCAGACCAACCTAATTCAAATCGAAGGGGATTTAAGTAAGTCTTTGCCAGTTCCCCAGAGGGGCACACAGAGGGGACACACAGGGACCCTGACATGGACATCCTAGGCCTCATGCCTCCGGGCACGAGGAGAGGTTCTATCTGGAAACTGGATATTCCTTGGCTTCTAGGAGCGAGGACGGGACCCTAATCCAGGCAGCGACCCTCTCTCCTTCTACCACCCCTGCCCTGACGGCTCAGCTAGGGCCCCATCGAAATCTGCTCTCGCCCCCATTATCATAACTCCCAGCTCAGGGGAAACTCACACACACAAGCCCTGGTTTTACACACAAGAAACTGACACTAGACAGCCTTCTTCGTTGGCCTTCGTGCTTTAGACGTCAACCAATTTCAATTCCCGAGTAAACAGGAAGCACTCGGTAAGCTCTGCTGAGCCAAGGGGGTGCTCTCTTTAGGGGCCGCTGCAGGGCGGGGAGGGGGGCCGCCTGTGATGAGCCCGGAGGGGCCGCGGGAGGAAAGGCGGGCGAAGCCGAACTCCGCCGGACGCGTGTGCTGTTCGCGGCGGGGCCGGAAGGGGGCGCCAGCCTCCAGGAAATCACGCGCGGGGCGGGGGTGCGGGGGCCGAGCCTGGGACTTGGACGGCGGAGGGAGTTGTGATGAGTCAGTTTCCTGCAAAGCGCTCCCTGCCCGCCAAAACTCCGCTTCCACTCCGGCTGCGTCACTCCCAGCTGAGGATATGGGGGGGGGGGGGGGTGCGGGGGGCGGTGAACACGTCACGCTGACCCAGCCGGGCTTCCCAAACCACCGGCGGTGGGGAAACCGCGCGCTCTGGCGCCATCTGTCACTCACACGCACACAGCGCGGTCACACACACACACACACACACACTCACACGCACACACACATGCACTCACATACACACACACACGCACATTCACACACACACACGCACATTCACACACACACGCACATTCACACACACACACACGCACATTCACACACACACGCACTCGCGCGCGCGCACAGGCGCGCAGGACCTGGTCCCTCCACCTTATCTCCACGCCCAAAGCCCGGCTGAGTCAGACCC
>NW_005872001.1:74669-76233 GCF_000147115.1 Myotis lucifugus
CGCGGTGCACACAGCTCGCACAAACCCGTGGACACACAGACGCCGGGCTCCCAGCCCAGCGCCCCGCCCAGCCCGGGTCCGTCCCCGGGGCCGCGGGTCCCTCACCTCCGACGGTCTCTGCGTCTCGCGAATAGAAGCGGCTCCGGATCCCAGGCTGCCACCCGAGCAGCTGCTCAGCCCTCAGCTGCCGCCGCCCGGCGCTCAGCCGGTTTATAAACTGTCAGGGGCGGGACCGGCTGCTCGGGCCACAGCGCCGGCACCGCCCTCCCGGGGGACACCGCCCCTCCCCTGCACCCGGCGGAGCACTACGTCCCTCCCTGTGTCCCGGTCCCTCCAACTGCCTGAGCTTGCCCATTTCCCCCCATGAACTGAGCCACAACTGTGGGGTTTTTTGGTTGGGAAGTGAGTTGGCGCTCCCCAGGAGGGATGGCACTGGTAAGATAAGCCCCCTTTCTGACCCTGATAATAAATACAAATCCATAACTAATAACAATAATGCACGTCACTTTGCAATTCCCAGAAAAGCCCCACGTGGTACCGCCACTATTCCCACCATCCCTCACCACAGCGCCTCTCCCCAAGCACCAGGGGGACCCAGACACCCCAACAAAGCCCCTTGATTCCGCAGATGAGGCCACAGAACTAAAGGGGTGCAGAGGGGTGCTTGGCAATGCCGCAGAACAGGAGGGAACTGGGGAGCTTCTCAGAAAGGGCATCCTGGTCTCCCGGGCAAGTCCTGCATTGCACGGCCTCCCTGAACCCGACCCTCGCTCCCCACGCCCTCCTCTCTCCCTCAACAGAAGAAACCTCTGTGACTGCCCCCGGCTTGACGCCAGGAAAGGCAGAAGGCCGTTCCACACACAGCCCACACGCTGCTGGGGAAACTGAGGCAGAGAAGTTCCTGCCCTGACATCACGCAGCAAATAACTGGCCACAGTTGGATCACAGGCGTTTTGCCTCCCGTCAGAGTTCTCTGCTCGTTGCCCTCTCTATTCCAGAGGCTCTGAATGGGGAACGCACCCAGGACCCCCCATTTCCAGACAGCTTACGGAGGTGACACTGATGAAGGGCAATTCTGCAAATGTCCCTTATGCTTCTGACAGATGCAGAGCAAGTGAGGTGCCTCCACCAACCTCCACACCCTACCCCTCCTTGGGCCCCCATCTTTGCCCCTTCCTTCACCTAAGGCATTTGCAGTTTCTGATTTTTTAAAAAACTTGCATGGAACAGTGTAAATCTGTACAGAAATCCCACTGGAAAGTTAAATCCAGGCTTAGAGCAGCTACAATTATTGACATGGAGGGCTGTTCAGTGTCTGGAAATCTCTGCCCAGACATGCCCAGTCTTCTTCCTCTAGCACAGCTGACCTCAGGGAGAACAACACTCCTTCTTCTCGCTCCCCTCCCCCCTCCACACACACACATGCCCGCACCCCCCCCACCCCCACCCCCGTCTCTGCGCTCTCTCTCTCTCACACACACACACACACACACACACACACACATGCCCGCCCCCCGAAGGCCGGCTGTCAGAAGTCCAGCAGAAGGCGGCACATCCTCCTGCT
>NW_005872001.1:76333-77502 GCF_000147115.1 Myotis lucifugus
AGCCCCTACTGTTTCCAACCATACACGTGACTGCGTACCCAGGCATGTTTTGTAAAGGAGGACCTCTTCCCTGGAGAGGGCAAAGGAGCACGTTGTTAGAAGTCACACGGGCGATCTGACTCCCAAAACACACACACACACACACACACACACACACAACAGATCTCAGGCCAACCCCAAGGAATATGCTGAAAACTGCATATTCTGTTCAGAAAAGCTCAGACCAAGGTCTCCCTGGGGTCTGGGGTTCTCCTGTCTCCTATTACCCACCCCTTTCCACCCAAAGCAGGCAGCCCCCTGGACAAAACAGCCATCAGCCTCTTCTATGCCAGGTCTCAGCGTGCTGGGGCATGTTCCTGAGGGCCAGGGGGCAGGCGGGGCGGGGGGCAGGCTCTCAGAAAGCCACGGCTTAGTGATGGGGCAAGGCTCAACCTGGGGGAGAAAAGGCCCAGATCACACACTGCCCCGCCCCCCCACCCCTTAAACTCCCCTCCCCGCCCCACCCCGGGCAGGGAGGTGAGGATGGAAAGGAAAAGTGGAAAGCCCAAGCCTGAAAAAGGAGGATGTGAGGAGGACTCAGTGGTGGTGCAGGAACTTCCCAAGAAGGGAGAGGAAGTGCTGGGAACAATGTCACCATTTCTCAGAAAAGGCCCGGGGCGCCCCAAATTGGGCAGCCTGTTTTCAGAAGAATTTACCTCCACACTGGCTCCCAAGAAGTGAGACCCAGAGAAGAGACAGAACAGAGATATTACATTACTAAGCAGAAGCCCTGCTTTGTTGTTGTTGATAAGGAAGAACGAAATTGAGACACGCCTCCCCCCCCACCCGCCACCCCCCTGCTCCTGACCCACTGGGGACTTACCCAGACAGTATACAGATCAGGACTGACCATGCAGTGAGGCAGAGAATTTTGTGACAGAATTTGTGCTACACAAATACTTCCAGCTGGCATCACTAAGCTGGAAATTTCACCTTGCTAAGCCCGAAATTTCACCATGAGAAATTCATTCCTTTGTCATGAATCCTGTTTATCCTATATAATAAAGAGGTAATATGCAAATTAACCCTCACAAGATGGTTGCCTACAACCAGGCCGGTAGGGGGGTTAGTGAGGGATGACCCCCACGACTGAACAGCAGGCTGCATGGGGCTACCAGGTCGGCAGGGGG
>NW_005872001.1:77748-89568 GCF_000147115.1 Myotis lucifugus
CTAAACCGGCAGTCGGACATCCCCTGAGGGGTCCTGGATTGGAGAGGTTGCAGGCTGGGCTGTGAGGACACCCACCCCCCCCCCCCCCCTGCACAAGTTTCGTGCACCGGGCCTTCAGTTATTAAATAAGATCATATAGGCAAAGGGCTTAGCATATTAGTTATTATTATTGCTATACAAACACCTTCAAGGAAGGGATCCATTGAAACTGAGTCATCATTTTGACTTTAGTGGTATCTTTGGGAGGGTTCCCAGAATACACACTCTGGAGTGGAGATTTGCTTGAAGGATATTTCTTGGGGAGGACATGCGCAATCCACACCTGTGTAAAGAAGACAGGACTGAGCTGAGAGAGAGGAGTTGGGTTGTGATGGAGGCTGGAGGTTGATCCCATAGGAAGCTCTGGAGCTAGGCTGGTCCTGCAGAGCTCCCTGAAGCAAGGGGCAGGGCCTTCTACCCCTGCTTCCTCCTGTCATTTGAATGTGGCTACCCCTGGAGTAAGGGGGCACATGACCCTTATCTATGTCCGATTCCTAAGAAAGGACTCAACTGTAAGCATTAGCAGCCAACACTCCCCGTGGAGAGATGAGTTGGGGTCCTGTGGAGGGTTCTGGGTGGCACAGCACAGTGTGAATGAGTTGATCAGATCATTGAGGGACTAGAAGGTGGTGAGGGAATACGGTGGATATGGCCACCTGAGGAGTGAAGGGCCTGCACGTATGGTTCCCTCTTCCTGGAATGACTGTTCCTGACCAACCCACACGACTTTCACTCCTTCCTCCACTGACTGAACTCCTACTGATCCTTCATGGCCCACCTTACATGACCCTTTGGAGGGAGGCCTTCTCAGGGTGCCCCGTGGCTCCTAGAGCTCCTGGCGAGCAATCCACTCCACTCTGCTTTGCCGCCTGCTTGGTATACGTGCCCCCTGCATCACCTGAGCTGGGAACCTGCAGGGGATGAGCCCATATTTTATTCATCTTTGTACCTTGGAGGCCTGGCAGCCTCAGCTGAATATTTACAGAAGTGCCATTTTTAGCCTGCACTCTGAGATTAGACTTCGGTGTCTTTAAAAATCACTGACACCCTCCTGTGAATTTCTCTCCTATCCTGACCCCTTCCTTCCCGACCTCAAAGTAAACACTCCCTTGAATCTTATGTTGAACTTCCCTTTGTTTTCAATAGTTTTGTCACATGTGGCCAACACAGTAATCCTCACCCATTTGTCTACGGGCTCATCTTCTACATTTCCCAGCACTCCCTGGCAGGTTAGACAGGGTCATGTGACCCGTTCTAGCCAATGAAATGTGAGCATAAGTGACATTGTCTCTTCGGGGCTGAGACCCGTGAAGTTCTCCAGTCCTGTCCTCCATGGCTATGGCAAAAGTGAGGTCTCATCTCAACATGGCGGTGCCTCCACCAGCCTGGGGTCCTGAGGGTCGGTGTGGAGCAGAGCACCCCACCAGCCTGTGTGGGATATGTGTGTGAGAAGGAAGTAACCCTCTGTTGTGTGAACGTCACTGAAATGTGGAGGTTGTTTGTTACTGGGGCATAACCTACCTAAGATTTCGCCATGTGGCTGTGGTGGTTGTGGTTTGTGGAAGTCTGTGGCACCCAATGCAGTGTATCTCTGGGTATTCACACTCTTTTGTAGTTGTGTCCCCCTCTCCCCCCACCCCCACTGAATATGCCTGGCTTGTATCTCTTTTAGCCAACAGAATAGGACAAAAGTAACCCGGTGGCCATCCCAGGCTTAAGCCTTGAGAAGGTCTAGCATCTTCTGCTTCTGCATTCCTGAGGACCTGGCGCTGCCTGTGAGAAGTGTGACTGCTCTGAGCCCACCATGCTGTGAGAAGGCATATGGAGAGGCCACATGCAAGACTCCGGCGGGCCTCCCCCGGAAAAGGCCCAGCTCATCTCCTAGCCGGCAGCCGGCATCGACATGCCAGCTGGCGAGTGGGACCATCTTGAGAGTTGATCTTTCAGCCCCAGTTGAAGCCACATGAAGTGGGGACAAACCGTCCCCAGTGAGGCCCTGCCTAATTGTAGGATTGTGAGCAAGTAAATGGTGTGTCTGCCACTATATTTTGGTTTGTTATGCAGCCATATGTTATGAAAACAGGGATCAATCATTTTCACTGTTATTTAACATCCAGCGATCCCTTCTCCTGTCAATGGGCACTTAGGTTATTTCCAATTTTGTGTTATTATACAGAGGGCTGCTGTGATTATTCTTACCCATGTGTCTCGGGCACATGTGCAAGAGCTTCTCTTGGATGTACACCTAGGAGTAGAATTGCCCCCACAATCTTTCTGTTAGGAGAAAAGTGATTGGAGAAGCCTAACACCTAGTGCAGTGGTTCTCAACCTTCTGGCCCTTTAAATACAGTTCCTAACCGTAAAATTATTTTCCTTGCTACTTCATAACTGTAATGTTGCTACTGTTATGAATCGTAATGTAAATATCTGATATGCAGGATGGTCTTAGGCGACCCCTGTGAAAGGGTCGTTCGACCGCCAAAGGGGTCGCGACCCACCAGTTGAGAACCGCTGACCTAGTGTTTGGGTCTCACTGTCTATCTGTCTCCTTCAGGATTGTTGGAATAAGTCTAGAGCATGAACACATGTTAGGGATTATCATTGCTTGCATTTTTGTGGAGGGACAAAAAGGAATCCAAAGGAATGAAGCACTAATGGTGGAATTTCAGATGCTGTGACACCTGGGAGCAGACATTTGGTGGCAAAGGCAACTGCCCACAGACACTGTCCAGTCTTCTGAGCTGGCCTTCAAAGCCCCCAAGACACCCCTCTCCCCAGGTGAGGAGCTCAGAACAGCCTTCTGGATGATCCCCACAGAGTAGGAATTATGCATTCTTCCTGTTTGTTTTCTCCCCGAACTAATGATTTTTAAGCCCCTCCTAAGAAAAAGTCCCACATACATCAAAGTTCTGAGGCCCCTGGGTTTGGATCTTCTGATTTGCATGGCAGCGTGGAGTCTTACAAAGCGCTTTCAGGATTTCAGATCCATGATCTCACTCCTCACCTCTCACCCTCTCTGCCCCCATCCCGGACAGGTGTTTTAGACTCACACTACAGGGGGGAATGGAGGCCCCATGGTGACACAGGCAGAGTCAGGGCAGACCCAGGGCTCCGGTCGTGGCCTCCCCCTCTCGGCTCCCCCGCCCCCCATCAGCTGCTTGCCCTTGTCTTTGCTTCCCTAGGATAGCTCTGAGTGACACACGTGCTCATAATGCCACCAGAGCCACTGTGAAATGCAACAGCTGCAACCCCAGGCCCCAAATGCTGGTGGCCCCACTGGAGCGGAGCCAGGGAAGAGATGATATTCCCTCCCCCACCCCACCCCGCAGTGGTTTCTAACAACCTTGCCCCCTGCTGGGAGGAATAATTGCCTAACTCCCCTCTTGGGTAAATGCCCCGCAGCTCAGGGCCAGACTTAGGAAGAAAAGCAGGGCTATGTGTTAACTAGTTGGGGTAACATTGTAAACTCCCACATTTCAGCGATAACCCAAGAGGCGTTTATTTCTTACTCACGTCTGAAGACAGTTGAGGTGCTCTGGTGGCCGAGGGGCTGACCTCCCATGGCTGAGGGGACTTTCCATCCTGTGGCTCCACGTCCTGAGGGCCCTGGGACCTCTGCTTCCAGCCGGAGGGAGGGGAGGAGGAGTGCAGGAGGCGTGGTTTCCTCACACCTGCCGCAGAAGGCGCTGGACCAACTCCCACCCACCTTCCCTCCAGGAACTTGCCATGTGGCCCCACCTAGACGCAAGGGTCCACGCAGTCCCTGGGTGGGGGCAGAGGCCTGTGATGGGCACAGGTTTGCTGGCCGTCTCTGCCTCAGCGGGGGAGTGAGGCAGAGGAGAACCCTTCCTCTCCTCCTCCTACGTGAGTCGTTTCCCGCTGGGTGTCTGGACATGGCCCCCACAAAAGTGCCACCATAAGCGGGGTGTTCTTGGACGGCAATATCTTTTTTCCTGTACAATCTGGTATGTATTAGTACTTTGATCAGAGAAATCCAAAGGCCACCATTCTGGGGGGGGTCCTGGAATTTCAGGCTGTTTCTAGCGGTAGGCTGAATGGCCTCTGCTTGCTTATCAACTGGATGAGGTTTGCCCAAGTGACAGACCTAAAACTGCATCGCCAAGATGCTAAGATAGAGCCCTGTTCCTGCTTCGGCCTGTAGGTGATCGATACCGATAGACAGTGGGAAGCAGAGCCGGATAGTTCGTCCTCATCAGGAAAACGGCCCCGTTCTATGCTCTATGCCATGGGCAGCCAGGTTCAGAGCCGGAACTGGGACCCCGCCTCTCCAACTGAGGAGCTTGCGCTGTGGGACTGTCAGTGATGAGAGAGTCCCAGGCCCACCTGGCAGGGCCTGAGGGCTGAGGTGGAAGGGAGCTACAGGAATCTGAAACTACAGGGGAAAAGAATAAGGACTGGTTGGCGCTGGGGGCAAGGGGCTCGTTCTTGGCTGGAGGAATCTGACGTGGTTGCCTTCGTGGCTGCTGCTGCTGCTGCTTCCTCAATTTGGCTCGTGGGTTCCTGAACCACGTTTTGATTGTTAAGTCCAGTGGCTTGAGTTTCACAGCGACTTCCTTCTGGAGAGTTTTATCTGGAGACATGGTGTAGCTACATAGATCCCCCAGTGGGCCGTGCTGAGTATGCATGAAGGAGTGGTGCGTCTTGTGTGTGTATGTGTGTTTTTAATGTATAGTTTCATTGATTTCAGAGAGGAAGGGAGAGGGAGAGAGGGAGAAACATCAATGATGAGAGAGAATCATTGATCGGCTGCCTCCTGTACGCGCCACACTGAGGATCGAGCTGGCAACCCAGGTATGTGCCCTGACGGAATCAAACCAGGAATCGAACCGTGACCACCTGTTTCATAGGTCGATGCTCAACCACTGAGCCATACTGGCCAGGTGAATGAGGTGCATCTTTGGTGCTTCTTCCGTGTTGTGGGACCAGCTGGGTTCTGTTCATGCTGGAATCACACACGTGGTTAAAAGGGGATTCTCTGGGCCATTCTGTTCATCAGAGGTACTGACCGCTGGGATGAAACGCCATGATCAACTTTGTCTTGTAACAAGTCGATGCTGTAACCACTCATGTTGACAAAAGAGGAGGTGCAGGGAGTCCCAGGGCCCCTCTGGCCATGGGGCACAGGAGGCCTCGGCAGGACTGTCCTGGGTCCTGGGGGCGCCCACTCTTAAGCCTGCCGGATGTGTCTCTCTGAAAATGCAGCTTCTTTAGTGCCCCGACCTCAGTATCTTTTCCATACAATGGGCGCCTTCATATCCGTGACCTTCCAGCCGCCCTGAGAGGTTGGAGAGAATGCGGTGGATGTGAGCTCCCCCAGCTCCAAGGGAGGAAACCAGGACACACAGCAGGGCCGTTCCTCCCTCTGGACAAGGTTTGCTCTGTTTTCACAAGTCAACACGAAAGCCCGCGAGAAGTCACTGCACTGAGGGCAGGAAACCCCTTCCTCACACGCCCACCAGCACAGCTGCTGGGGCCCAGGAGGACTCGAAGGGAAGGCCTTCCCTTGCCCCAAATGCAGGTACACAGACCCTGACCGGTTCTTGATGGGTGGGTGGGACCCAGCCTAGACCGGTGGGGGTGGGAGGGGGAGACCGCAGGGAAGGCCAGGCCTTCGGGGCACCTTGCAGATGCCTGAACCCCCTCCACTGGGCCCTCCTCCCCTAGCGCGGTGATTCTCACCCTACAGAGTGGGGGAAGGGACCTTCTGCAAAGTGCTCTGGCCCTACGTGCACCTGGCCTCCCTGGAAGGGGCACCGCAAACAGTGGGGGGCTGCTCCCCAAGAGAGGAGCAGGTCCGCTGGGGACCACCGGCAGGGAACGCCAGCACCGCTGCGTCACTGTGGATAGCGCCCCCTCGAGTCGTGCTGGGCAAAACCCGCCTGTCTCGGGGTGCAAGGTAGGCTTATTTCTCATAATATACATTTTTAAAATAGTTAATATCATTTTAAATAATAATTAACACAATTTTAAAAACATACCCCAAGTTCTGGTTCTATCTGAACCTACTGAAGTAAAACTGGGCGAGGGCCAGCTGCACAAGGGCATGGGTACGATTTTGAAAAATCTCCCTCCCCCTCCCCCTCTCAGCTTTGGGAACCCTGATTTCGTCCATCTGTGCTGGGGCCCTTCTCACCTTCGGAAGCTCTCAGCAGACCCTGGGGAATAGGTGAGGAGGGAGCTCAAGGCCCAGTGAGCAGGAGGCCGGCTTTGCCCCCCCTCCTGAAGCCCTGAGCAGCCCCCCCTCCCTCCCCACAAGCCCTGCATCAGCATCTCCGGCCACAGCTCGGCCGCCCGGCTCAGCGGCCTTGCCCGGGCTTGCCTTTGGTTGCATCAGCCTCTGGCCGTGCTGGGTGTCAGAGGAGCAAGCCTCCCACTCACGCTGGAGAGAACCAGCTAATTATATCGCCCGGGCAGCCAGCTGACCCAGCCTGTCCCTACTTGTCTGGCGTGATTGTTCTTGACTTTTCAAAATACCAACCAGGAAAAAGTCACGGGGCCGTGGGGCAGCGGCGGCTGCAGCAGGAGCAGGGCCCGTCCACCCGCGGCTCCGGGGGGACCTGCTCCCGCTCGGAGCTGAGAAAACAAAAGCGAGTCTCCTGCCTCCCAAGTCAGGGCTCAGAAGGTGGAGCGGCCCCGGGACAGGATGCGCCAGAGTCAGCAGAATCCCAGAGACAAATATTGTTTTCACAGCATCAATAACAGCCACACAGTGACTTCTTTTTCCAAAAATCTTTAAAATTCCACTTGTAGTGCAGTCAAAAGTGCAGAGTTCTGCTTTTCCTTTATTTCCTGTATTTATTTTTTGAAGAGATAATACATTCACATGGATCACGGTCAAAAGATGCAAAATGAACCCCCACCCCCACCTCCCGCGCCCTGCCCTCCAGCCCCCACTTCCTTCCCAGGGACTGGCTGGCTGCTGGCTCCTTGCAGACAGTCCACACTCCTTCATCCGAAGCCCTCGGGGCAGAGGGCTTTCAGGATCCAGACCTGGCAGCTTTCAGACAGCAGTGAGGTGCACGTAACACCCCAGGCGGCTCTGTGTAGGGTGGCCCATCGTCCGGGGTTGAGCACTGTTAGTCCCTCATCCAAGGACCTCCTCAGCCCCAGGCGCACAGGACGCCTGGTCACCCTCGGTCTGGGTGCGAGGTGTTCACACTAACGGGGATACATAAAAACTGAAAATGGCTGCACAACCTTTCAGCTCCAGTTTTGCTATCAAGTAAATTTGCCAAAGAAAAACCTTATGGCTTTCGGAGATTTCAACCTTGGGAATGGTGGGCGAGGGGTCGTGGACCTGTGAGCAAAGATGCACCTATTCTTTCCACCGCCCAAAGGGGAACACGGTCAGGCACCGGGCTTTTCCGCTCGCATTCTGCCGAAGCCATTCCACACCAGCCCGGAGAAAGCCCCGTGCCTCCCACGGCTGCACAGCCTCCGTCGTGTGCATGCGCGTCTAGGCTGTCTCCAGTCCTTCGCTATTACCAACGCAGCTAACTCCACGGAGGAGGTGGTCACGGAGGAGGGATGGGTGCGCATTGCTAAAGCTTATTTGTGACTGAATGTTGCCGTCCCAGCCTGCTCAGAAGTTGTGGGGAGAGACAAGAAGACCTGCCGAGGTCTCCTGGGTCGCTTACACCTGTCCAACCATTTAACATCGTAAAAAGTCATTCACACTAAGAAAATATTTTCCAAGCAAGAAAACAATTTACAGCCCTAACCGGTTTGGCTTCTAAAAATACACCAAGACTTAGCTGGTTTGGCTCAGTGGATAGAGCGTTGGCCTGCGGACTGAAGGGTCCCAGGTTCGATTTTGGTGAAAGGCATGTACCTTGGTTGCGGGCACATCCCCAGTAGGGGGTGTGCAGGAGGCAGCTGATCGACGTTTCTCTCTCATCGATGTTTCTAACTCTCTATCCCTCTACCTTCCTCTCTGTAAAAAAATCAATAAAATATATATCTTTAAAAACCAATTTACATTCAGACCTACTGTATTAGGGTTCTCCAGAGAAACAGTATATATACATACATACATATATATTATGTATTAACCTAGTATAGTATATTACTAATAGTAATAACCTTCTATATTTATAAAAAGCCAGGGACCAGAATGCCATTAAGGACCAGAACGACCAGTTGCTACGACGCCCACCGTGGCCAGCAAACCAGGCCAATGGGGGGAGTGGGGGCCTTCTGGCCAAACTCCCATGGTCCCTCCCCGCCCCTGGCCCCACCCCAGATCTGCCCCCACCACTCCGATCAGAGGCAGGGCTGGCGGGCCAACCTCCCATGGCCTCTCCCCCAGCTGCTGACCCCCAATCGGCCCCCTCACCCCAATCAGGGGCAGGGCCCACTGGCCAATCGCCCTCCCTCCTTCCGCCAGCTGGCCCGACCCTGATTGGGCCTCGATCAGGGGCGGGGCTGCCGGCCAACCTCCCGCCATCTCCTCCTCCCACCAGGCCTGGCCCTGATTCGCCCTGATTGGGGCCAGGCTGGCCAGACCCCACCTGTGCACAAGTTCATGCACTGGGCCTCTAGTTAATAATAATTAGTGTTATAGCAGCTCTCACTTATTGAGCACTTTTATGTGCCAGGCATTCTTCTAAGTAACATCCTTTATCTCAGTTAATTTTTATAACAACTCTATGAATGAAGCACCATTACTTTCATCCCCATTTTATTTATTTATTTATTTTTATTTATTGATTTGAGAGACGGGGGGAGGGCATCAATTTGTTGTTCTACTCATTTATGCATTCGTTGCCTGCCTCTTGTATGTGCCCTAACCCCTGGCATATCAGGACGACACTCTAACCAGCTGAGCTACCCAGCCAGGCCTTCATCCCCATTTTAAAGATTAAGAGACTGAGGTAGAGACTGAGGTAGATGAAATCCCTTGCCTAAGCCAGACTGAGGCAGAACCTGGATTTGAACCGAGACAGGGTGACTCCAGAGGCAAAGCTCTTAACCACTAATAAGTAACAGCTAACACTGTGGTCGTGATTATCCAGTGCCAGGTGCTCTTCTAAATTCATGTGTATGAGCTCGACTAATCCTTACAGATCTATTCTTCTTCTTCCCATTTTACAGATGAGGCAACCAAAGCACAGAAACGTCAAGGCACTTGCCCAGGTCACACAGCCAGGAAGCTGCCGATCAGGGACTGGACCCAGGCAGAGGCCACATTCTGTGCCCAGAACGGTACCCTGGGGCCAGGACTGGGCTCCAGGGCAATCTGAGAGCAGTGGCCACGGCTTCCATTTCTCTGCACCTTGTGTGGTGCCCAAACTGTAGAATTTAAGAAGCACTCAATAAATTTTCTTCTAAATAGTCAATTAATTTTCTTCTAAAATAATGCTTTCTGATATGTACAAAAATCATACTCCAAGTTCATTACAGAAAATCTGGAATATACAGGCAGACTCCAAGAAGAAATGCAAGTCACCCTCACGGCGGCAGGGGTAACAACAGCGGGCGGCTGGTGTCTTTCCAGCCAGTGTTACAACATAGGGATCCCACTCTGTCCTGTTTTGTAACCTTTTTCTCACTTATCGTCACATTGCAAACATTTTCCCATGTTCTTACATTTTCTTCGGCAACTTTCACAGAGGAATAACCTGTGATTGCTCGTGTCCGGCCCAGGGTGCTGCCAGCCATGCACCAGAGTGTCCCCCACAAACAGCCCCCTCCCACTGGCCTCTCCACCCCCCACATACGCCCACCCTATAACTGGACCCTCTGCTCCCTGGGATCTCTGGAAAGTTCATGGCATTCCCTCGGCCTTCCTCCTTAGAGATAAGGGTCTCCTCCAGTCTTGCCAATGGCGTGTCCCCATCCTTCCACCATCCTGTCTTCCCCTGTCCGAATCACCCTGCACCCTTCTCACACCCTCGCTCAGTCACACAGCCCCTCCTGTTCCCCATTCTCACGGGACTTGCCACCGTGCAATTCCTTCAGGAGGGGCATTGGGCAATGCCTGTTGCAATGGGCAGAGAGACAGAGGAGGCGATGCCAGCTAGGGCACTGGAGGCTTCAGTGTGGGAGTGGATACAGGTGAACTGTGAGCAGGGGCCTCCGAGGCACAGAGCCTTTAGCAGAAAGGGTCTGTCTCTCCGGGTGTGATTTCCAGCCACCAGACAGGACCTGTGAGAGCTGTTTTGGTAGAGGGAACTCTTTTGATGTACTTTAAACCCTAACAGGGAGGTGGAGGCCTAATCCACCCGAGGGTGGGGCAGCCCGGGCGCCTTGCCCCATTAGGGTGGAATGAAAGGCTTTTGAAGGTGGTGGCTCAAGACAGGTGGCTTCTTGATTCTAGCCAAGGCGTCTCAGCCAGGGTGGGGCTGGAGGGGTCTGTGCAGACAGCCGGCAGGAGCGGGGAGCCTGGGTGGGGTGAACAGAGAGCCGGGTTTCCCCCAGACTCCTCTGCCCGCGACCTGTGCTGAGTGGCGGTAGGCAGGTGCCGGTGCTGCTCTGGCATCGGGGTCACACCAGCACCTCGCACCGACCTTGCAGGTTTCCTAAGGATCAGATGAGGTCGTTCAGTAAAAGTGCTTTGCAAGGGCGAGTCCCCATGTCAGGTGTGGGTAGGCCACGCTGCCTCTTCTCTTTTTTTGGAAGGTGCTGCCAGCAACTTCATTTTAAAGACATTTCCTCCCTACCTGCGTTTGCCCCTGCACAGGAGGTGGGAGTGGGGGAGGGGACGCGGTGCTCCTGGGGCTCCCAGGTTCTGGCCCCTTCTCCTGCCCCCAGACCTGTTCAGACTTCGTTACTGGAATGAATTAGGGGTCCGGGCCAGGTTCATTTGAATAACGTGTGGGGTGACAACTGTCCTGGTTGCCTGGGACCGAGGGGCTTCCCAGGACCAGGACTGTCAGTGCTAAACCCAGGCCTGTCCTGGGCGCGGGAGGCGGCTGGTCGCCTAGGTGACCGAGGGTGTGGGTCGGGGGGTGGTTTTGTCCGCTGCGGTGTCTGTGTGCGGGGTGAGTGCTGTGTGCTTCGTGCCTGCGAGCAGTGGTGTGTGGACACGCAGGGACATAGCTCTGAGTGTTGGGTGTATGTCGCTGAGTGTGTGAAGATGTGACGTTTGCATGTGTTTGTCAGCTACGTCCACGTGCGTAGGGCTTGTGTGGTGTGTCCTCCTTGATGTGGGAATGTGTGCACGACGTGTGTGCGAGTGAACGTGTTTGCTTCGGCGGGGAGGTCCGTGTATATCCTGTGTCTGGTGTGGGGTGGAATGTACACACGCCAATCATGTCAGGAGGGGACAGTGTGTTGTGGTGCTTGTGTGACGTCTAACTCCGCGTGTGACGTCCAACTCCGCGTGTGACGTCTAACTACCCGTGTGGGTGACTCGTGGTCTCTTGGCAAAATCCATGGCGTTTGCGGTGCATGTGTAAGCGGTGCGCTGTGTGTGCTGTTTGGTGTGTGTGGGATGTGCTCATGTCCTCGGCGAGCAGCGCGAAGGCCGTGCATGTGCGTGTGTGCGCGCATGTGTGTGTGTGTGTGTGTGTGTGTGTGTGTGTGTTCCGCGTGGCGCCGAGATGTGCCGTGTGGATGCACGCGCCGTGCCTTGCGCATGCTCCGTGTGCGGGAGCGTGGGCTTCGCTCGGCGGGGAGGTGGCTGTCGTCTGGGGCCGAAAGCCCGCTGTGCTGTCGCGTGAGCTGCGGTACCTGCGCCGGGTGTGCGGTGCCCACACGAGCACGACGCTCGGGTGGGACACGCTGGGGAGGGGGTGGCCGGAGGGCGGTGGCACCATC
>NW_005872001.1:89668-102919 GCF_000147115.1 Myotis lucifugus
GGCCGGTGCCCCATCCGTCGTTGGGCTCGTCTCGGGCCCCAGAACATTCCCGGGCTGGATCTACTGGTCTCTGCGGCCGACGCCCCGACCATGCTCGGGCATTCTGGGAAGGCGGGGCACGCCCTCCGCAGGGCCGCTGGGAAAGTGGCGGCGCGGGCGGCGGCGGCGGTGGGAGATGGGGCGCGGCGTCGCTCCTCGCCCGCGGGGCTGGGCTCCGTGAGAGCCGCCTGCGGACCGAGCGCCAGCCCGGCGCTTAAACGGCCTTCGCCACGGCGCCTGCGGACCGAGCGCCTAGCCCGGCGCGCGTTTCCCGTCTCCGCACAGCCCGCCTCCGCGAGCGCGTCCGGGGATGGAGGGCCCGCCCATGCGCGTCCCGGACGCCCCAACTTGCTGCGGGTGACCGTGCGGCGAGAAAACCCAGCTCGCTGGATCGCCCGGCCCTGCGTCCCCCCAAACCTGTGCAGAGACCTTTTTGAATTCCTCGCCCGGATGGAAAGTGCCGTGAAAACACGGTTGGGAGAATAAAGAAGTTAGAGCAGCCTGTTTGTATAATATGCAACCTTCCAGGGAGTATGCAGTTGAATAATGAAGAAGCTAATTGTCCAAAATTACATTTAATACCCATTGCGAGGTGAAGGATTAGCGTCTCTTTTTTAAATCTACATGGTCCTGCCTCGGATGGGCTTCCCATTGAAACGCTCGATTTAATCCATGTTGGGAAGTTTACGCTGATTCCAGCTGCAGAAGCGCGGGGTTCTCGCCGGTTGGAGCGGCTTCCCCTGTGTTGTGGCCGGAGGAGGGGCAGAGGAGCTGGGCACCTGGGCTTGCAGCTCCTCAAGGATTTTGCAAGCCCGTTGTTGAACCTCTGGCGCTGTTTACACCGTGGAAACGGGCTTCCCTCCCGCCCCTGCCGGGGCCAGTTCACCAGCACACTCCTGGCTGTTTGTCTCTTCCTGTCTCCCCAGAACCTGATTCACATGGATCCCCACGTAGAAACTGCGACTGGGTGCTGGGGAGACAACCAACAAGCTCAGTGGTTGTGGGAGAAAACGTTGTAAACTTGGGGATGAGCTATCACTCATAATTATAGTTCACTTTACTTAATAATTATTAAGCATTTACTATGTGCCAGGCATTAATGAAACACTTTATATGTGTTAACTCATTTGATCTCCACAATAACCTTATGAGGTGGCTCTCATTAATATTCCCTTTTTCTTTTTGGATGGAGAAACTGAGGCTCGGCTTAATAAACTTGACCAAGGTTATACAGAGAGCAAGTGGTAGCGCTTGGCTTTGACCCCAGGCGGTCTAACTCCAGGACCCATGCTCGTAACTAGTATGCTACCCTGCCTGTAAGATACCGGTTAGGGCCCTGACCGGTTTGGCTCAGTGGATAGAGCGTCGGCCTACGGACTGAAGGGTCCCGGGTTTGATTCCGGTCAAGGGCATGTACCTTGGTTGCGGGCACATCCCCAGTGGGAGGTGTGCAGGAGGCAGCTGATTGATGTTTCTAACTCTCTATCCCTCTCCCTTCCTCTCTGTAAAAAAAAAAAAAAAAAAAGAAAAGATACCGGTTAGGTTATGCTGCAGCAGCAACCCCAAGTCCCAGTGTCTTACAATAATAAAGGTGTATTCTTGCTCACATTACTTACTGACGCTTTGCGTGTCGTGTTCTGGGATCCAGGCTAAAGGAGCAGCCCCTATCTTGGCCGTTCCTCAGAGAAAAGAGCAATTCTGATAACGTGATGATTCTTGAGAGGCGAGTGATGTGTAGCATACATTACTTCCCGTCACAGTCCATCGGTCTAAGCACGTCCACATCACACTGCTGCTTGACTCAGTGGGGGCTGAGAAATAGATTCCCCTCCCCGCCAGGCACTGCGAGTCATGTAGCAACCTGTTCAGTAGTGAATGATAGGAAACTCCTTCAGGTTCCCTAGAAGTAGACCCTGAGTCAAGGATGTGGTGAGTGATTTATGAAGAAGTATTCCTGTGAGAATCCAGAAAAGGAATGGGGAGCAGGACAGGAAGGGAGACAAGGCTAAGGGTGTAATTTCAGGCCAAGTCCTGGGCTAAGCCTCATCCTGCAGGGGGTTCTGGGGTGTAAATTATACCTCAGACTCTATCCCAACTCCAGGCAGCGGAGCTAGGCTTTCCTGTTTCCACGGCTGTCAGTCACTGGTCGAGGACATCTCCGGGGGTACATTCTAGTAAGTAACTAGGCACTCGTGGCTCTTGGAACCTGGGTGAAGCAGCTAGAGTGGAGGCTAGAATACAGTGAAATTATATCACCATCGCCACACCATGCCACAAGGAAGGGGTGTGTGTTATACATGGAGAGGCACACATAGGAGTCTAGTAGCCCTGTAGCAGTCCTTCCGGAAGAGTCACAAATGCATGGCTCTTAGACACAAAAATCACAGAAATTGGAACAGAACCTGAAAAGGGATCTGAGAAGATCTGGGCAGAGCACCAATAATGTCCCCTAAAGGAACATGAAAGCCATCTACCACCCTGCCTCTATTTTATACTGTCTTATTTTGACCTCAAAGGTATGACATGATTTCTCCTATTGGCATGTGTTTTTTTTCTTGTTGTTTTATTTTAATCCTCACCCAAAGACATGCTCAGACAGAGGAAGGAAGGGAGGGAGGGAGGGAGAGAAACATCGATGCGAGTGAAGAACATTGATTGGTTGCCTTCCATACGTGCCCTAACCAGGGATGGAACCTGCAACCCAGGTACACGTCCTGACTGAGAATTGCACCGGTGACCTTTCTGTGCACAGGACGACACTCAACCAACGGAGCCACTCTGGCCGGGCCGGCATGTTTTTGATGCCAAGCAGAGAGCCACAGTTTGCTCCTTTGAAAAGGACAGGCAGTGGGAGTCATTACAGGCCTCTCAGTAAATCAGTGTAGTATTTGATGAGCACATGTGTCTGACACTGAAATCTTCCCAGAGTGAAGAAAGAGGTGTGTAATACTGCAGTGCCATCTGGCAGCAATCACTCAGAGTTAGCACAGCCTCCACAGGCTAGAGCACAGTCCCCATGAGACTGCCCTACTCAGATGCAGCTGCAAGTTCAGGGGTCCCCAGGCCATCCTTACTGCTGACCAATTGGCTACAAATGTCATGACCTCCTCAGGTACCATAATTTGCTAGGATGATTGACAGAACTCAGGAAAGTGCTATACTTAACGATTACAGTTTTGTTATAAAGGATACTAACCAGAACCAGCTAAATGAAGAGACACATAGAGTAGTCCTGGGAGGGTCCCAAACATGGACTTTCCATCAGCCCTCTCTGTGGAATCAGGATACATCACCTTCCCAGCACATCAATGCATTCACTAAGCTCTGGGTGTCCAGAATTTTTATTGGGGTTTCATTATATATTCATGATTGATTGATTGTACTCAATCTCTAGCCTCTTTCGCCTCCCCAGGGGAAGTTCGGCTGATATCAAGGCTCGAGTCCCCAACCCTCTAATCACATGGTTGGTCTTTCTGGTGTGACCAGCCCCCATCCTGAGTCATCATTAACATAAGCTCAGCTGTGGTCTAAGGGCCCCACCGTGATTAACAAAGACTCCTATCACTCAGGAAAATCCGGAAAGCTTTTGTTTTGTGTGTGTTGTTTTCTTTTATTAATTTCAGAGAGGAAGGGGGGGGAGAGAGAGAGAGAGAGAGAAATCAATGATGATCAATGATGAGAGAGAATCATTGATCAGCTGCCTTTTGCACATCCCCTACTGGTAATTGAGCTTGCAACTCGGGAATGTTCCCTTGACTGGAATTGAACCCGGGACCCTTCAGTCCGAAGGCTGATGCTCTATCTGCTGAGCCAAACCAGCTAGGGCAGTGGTCGGCAAACTGCGGCTCTCGAGCCACATGCGGCTCTTTGGCCTCTTCAGTGTGGCTCTTCCACAAAATACCGGCTCT
The DNA here is from genome assembly GCF_000147115.1 of Myotis lucifugus. Lineage (NCBI taxonomy): Eukaryota > Metazoa > Chordata > Mammalia > Chiroptera > Vespertilionidae > Myotis > Myotis lucifugus. Next base: position 93,616 of record NW_005872001.1, read on the forward strand.
TCCACAAAATACCGACTTCTGGGCATGGGCCTCGAAGTTTCAATCGCACTGTATGTGGGCGCCCGCACGTGGTATTTTGTGGAAGAGCCACACTGAAGGGGCCAAAGAGCCGCATGTAGCTCGCCAGCTGCAGTTTGCCGACCACGGAGCTAGGGCAATCCAGAAGGTTTTAGAAGTTCCCTTCTAGGACCCTAGGACAAAGACCAGACAGATACCTTATTGTATAACATGTATTATCAGATTGAAGAATCATATTGAACCTGAGCAGAATATTTTTAATTCTGTGGGTAGATATACTAGTATATACTAGTATATAAAAGAGCAAACAGAATACACCAAAGACAGAAAAAAAAAATCTTAAATGCAACCAGGGAAATAAGACATAACTTAAAAAGGAACTAAAATAGAGTAACAGCAGACTTCTCATCAACAGCAATGGAGGCTAGAATACAATGGAATTATATCTCCATTGCCACACCATGCCACAAGGAAGGGCCAGGTGTTTTACATGGAGAGGCCACATGTAGGTGTCTGGCAGCCCCAGCTGAGGCTCCATTCAACAGCCAGCACCAGCCTCCAGCCAGGTGAGTGAGTGAGCCTTCAGGTGAGCCAGTCCCAGCCTTCAAGCCACCCCTACTGAGCCCTGCCCAATCCATGGACTTAAAAGAAGTGATGGTGTTTTAATCCTCTAAGTGGGGGTGGTACCCTGCGTAGCAATAGGTAACTGGGAAATATGTGAGCCCTTTTTTAAAAAAAAAATGTTTTATTGATTTCAGAGAGGAAGGGAGAGATAGAAACATCAATGATGAGAGAGAATCATTGATTGGCTGCCTCTTGCACGCCCCACAATGGGATCAAGCCTGTAACCCAGGTATGTGCCCTTGACCAGAATCGAACCTGGGACCCTTCAGTTCGCAGGCTGACACTCTACCCACTGAGCCAAACCGGCTAGGGCTATGTGAGCCCTTTTTACTCACTACTTAAAAGCTGCTGTGCTCCGTTGGAGCCCTTTGGGAGCTCTTAACCCAAACATCTCCTTTGCCGATTGAAAGGAAGTCCAAACCTTATCAATTATTTTGAGTTTCCTCTTGCTCTAAAGCTGCTTTGGTTTCCAGGAAGAGAAGAAATGTTCCGTTTACCTCAGGAGAGGGAGTTTAAGGAAAGGCTACCAGGGCCCCTGGGAATCCAAGAGCAGGAACTGTGGAGACGGCGGCCGCCACGCGTGCTGTGGGAGCTGGGCTGCCACTGCCTGCACAGGGACTGCTCTCAGCACAGGCGGGCTTATGCCCCCGTTCAGCAGTGGGTCATCACCTCCCCCACTTCCCAGTCCCCCTTCTACATCAGCGTTTATGATTCAAGAGCCACTACTGACTCAGCGCCCGGTTTCTAATTTTTGGAGAGGCATCTGATGGGAGCAGCTCCTCGGCTCAGCAAGGTCCCACGAGGCACACGTAGCCGAGCTAATTACATCTGAACGGCTTTGGCCAGGTGTCCATCTTGGAGCAATTCGCTGGGACCCTGCAGGGCAAGCTTTGGGTGAGGGGTCCCCCAGAAGGGGTGTGGGTGGGCCATGCAGTGATTGACATCTCCAGAGCAGCTCCTCATTGAGGCTGTTAACTCCTCCTGGCCAGCAAACAGAAGCTGAGATGGGCACAGCGCGAGCTGCGGAGGAGGCGGTACATGGCCAGGAACTGCCAGCCCAGGGACCACCGGGCGAGGGAGGATGAAGAGGCGCCTGTCTGTCAGCAGACGTGGGACCTGCACGCCTTGGTACAGCTCGTAGGTGGCACTTCACCTTGAAGGCTCCGCGGTGTCCTACATACAGTCTCTGGAGTTCAATAGACTCCAAGTTCAAACTCCAGGTCAGCTATTTTTTTAAAAATATATTTTTTACTGATTTCAGAGAGGAAGGGAGAGAAAGAGAAATATTGATGATGAGAGAGAACCATTGATTGGCTGCCTCCTGCACACCCTCCACTGGGGATCGAGTCTGCAACATGGGCATGTGCCCTGACCAGGAAGCAAACTGTGACCTCCTGGTTCATAGGTCGACGCTCAATCACTGAACCACACTGGCCGGGCTCCAGGTCAGCTCATTTAAAAGCTGTGAGACCTCAGGCAAATTACCCTCTCTGGGCCTTAATTTCTTCATCAGTGAAATGGGAATAACAGTACCAGCCTCGTGTGTGGGAATTAAATGAAATAACTGTGTTAGGTGTTTCACACAGGGTCTGGCCCATCGCAGTCACTCACTGAATGTGATCTCCCTCGTTTCCTCCCCTTGGGACCCGGAGCACCGCCTTCCCAGTGGTGAGATGTGTTGGGGCAAAGATCCTGTGACCAGAGGTCGTAAGGCTTCTCACCCCAATTACTCACACCCTCAAAGGAGTTCCCTGCCTCAGGGCTTTGCACCTGGCAAAGGTGAAGCAAGCCTGCATGGGTCCAGAGCCGCCAGATGGTCCGTCCCGCCTCACCCTTTTTCAATCCCTAAAAAGCTGCAAAACAGAGAATTAGACCGCAAATGGTTTGGAGTCATAACCACGAAACGTGCACGTTAGAAATCGATGAACAGAAACATGTGTTGCAGCAACACTGAAGCAATGCTCCTGGGCGGGCCCCTCTGGTTTTACGAGTTCACTGACAGTGTGAACCCACGGCAGACCTCCCCCCTGAAGACTGGCGGTCCTGGGCAGCTCCGCAGCTCTGCACAGCGGGAATGCCGAGTACATGGCGTCCAGTGCCCGCAATGAGGGCGGGGGAGGAGTCCCGGCCTGGGGTTCAGGCCCACCTTGCTGCTGACTCGCTCTGTGTCCTCAGGCAGGTCCTGGTCCCTCTCCAAGCCTGGCCTCCACAGCCGTAAAATAGGAAGGTTGGACCCGATGATTCCTAAGAGGCCTCCAACTCACATAGGGAAGGGGCATCTCAGCGGTTAAAAGAGCCCTGGGAGTCACCCAGACATCGCTGGAGTCCGGTCCCCTCCACCATCGGGGTGTGACCGGGGGCAAATTGTCAACCTCTGCGCGCTCAGGTTCCTGGTGTGTAAACGGGATGGATTAGAGGGCAAGGTTGTGGAGATTGGGAAAGATAATCCGTAGCACAAAGCCTTGCCCATGGTAGGTTTTTGATGAATGTGAGATATCATTGTTAGTGCGTGGGGATTTAAAATCTACTTTGGGGAGCATGAATCATGATGGCCTGGGAGGCTCCCGGGGCCAGAATCAGCGGGTTTATGGAGAAATTAAGAGGAGAAATTCCCACATGTACAGCCAAGACCTTGCTCCTTCAATGAACAAGCTTCCCATTTTTTATATGTTTTGGGGAGGGGGGGTGCTCAATAATCTTGAAAGCCCAGCTTTGGGGAGAAGGACATGATTTTGTAAATCTTTTCAGCCTGGAGGACTTGACCACGAAGGTTAGCGTAAGCCAGGCCACAGACACTCAGAATGTGGCCCTTCTCTGAGAGGCCTGCCCCAAGTCGACTGGGTGGGTCCCTCGGGGCCCAGTTACTGCTTCTTGTCAGGCAAGTTTGGGAGCCTGGGCACGTGGGGACCCGAAGGCGGGGGCAGAGGAAGCAGTGGGCTCCGTGTGTGAGAACTGACCCCCACGGTGGCCTGGGGAGACGCGGAGGGAAGGGAGGGAACTAAATATTATCTCTCAGATGCAGGTTAAACCAGAACAAAGATGCCAACTGGCTAGTTGTCCCCTCCCTTCCTCAGCTCCCACTCCCTGAGGTGGGGCTCAGCGCCGATTAAATCAGTACCAGGAAAAGAAAAAAATAACGATATCTTCGTTGCACATCTGAGTGAGTTGTTGCTCTTATTATGTCACATCGTCGTCATCATCAGAATGTCACATCCTTGGGGGCCCACGTCCTTCTGATAGAGGCCTCCTCCCCTCCAAAAGCTCGCCCGGCCTCGTCTCCGAGAGGCCTCCAGCTCCGCAGCCTGGCAGGTCTGAGGGCCCCTTTATGTCCCGGAAGCTGCCCTTGCCCTTGGGGCGAGGACCAGAACGCACCCTTCCCGTCTGGCTGGGAGCGGTCTGGGCAGGAGGCTGGGGGTTAAATCCTCCCCAAGGGATGGCACAGCCACCGCTTAAAGGGTGAGCTCACAGGTGAGCTGAAGTCCCAGGTCAGGGCTCCCCTGGCCTGGCATCTGGGGCTCCCCTCTCCTTCCTCTCTGAAATCAATATAAATAAATAAATAAATAAATAAATAAATAAATAAAGTACTTGAACAGCCCTGGCCAGTGTGCTAATTGGTTAGAGCATCTGCCCGAACACCGAAGGGTAGAGGGTTCCGTTCCCGGTCAAGGGCACGTACCTGGGTTGCAGGTTCAATTCCGCCCAGGTCTGTCTGAGTGCATGCAGGAGGCAGCCAATCTCTCTCTTTCCTCCTCCTCCTCTCCCCCTCCCTCCCTTCCACTCTCTCTAAAAATCCATGGAAAAATATCCTCAGGTGAGGATTAATTTTTTTAAAAAGTGCTTTTATAAACATATTATCTGACCCTTTCAAAACTCCAGGAGGTAGTCAGGGCAGGTACTGTTCACTATTATTACAGTTCTTCCCATTTTACAGATGGAGACTGAGGCTCATAAGGGGGAATTACACACCCAAGTCCCACAGCTGGTTAGTGGCAGATTCAGAATCGGAACCCAGGTCTCTTGAGGTGAATCTTTGTTGGACAGTTCGCTTTGTTTGTTTGTTTTAAAATATATTTTTTATTGATTTCAGAGAGGATGGGAGAGGGAGAGAGAGATTAAAAACATCAATGATGAGAGAGAATGGTTGATCGGCTGCCCCCTGCACGCCCCACATTGGGGATTAAGCTCGCAACCGGGGCATGTGCCCTGACTGGGAATCGAACCCTGACCTCCTGGTTCATAGGTCGACGTTCAAGCACTGAGCCACACCGGCCGGCCGGGCAGTTTGCTTTGTAATCGCTAGTGGTGTCCTGCCACCAAGAAGATTCTGCTTGGCCATGTGCTCACTGAGGACCGCGAGGTTCGCCCCTTGGATAGGCCTAGTTGTGTCCATTGAAGTTGCACTGGCTACAGGCCTCTGCTGGGACCGCACTGAGGACTCGCGGAGAATCCTCGCCTAGGAATTCCGTAGGAGGCTGGAGCCCAGGGCGGGCAGGGCCTGGGTCTTGCTGCCTTTACTCTCCCAGCACCGAGCCGGCCCTTGGGGCTCCATACATGTTTGCCCACGGAGACATTTCGAGGGGCTAAGGGTCTGAGTTTTGCTCCCTCCCCAGCCACATGTCCCAGCAGCAATGTCCAGAGCGCCCCCTCTGCTTTGTTCCTCGTGATGAATAACAGGCAGTTAGGAGCCCCAGCTCTTTAGCACCATCAGCAGGTCTTGCGGGGGCAGACCCAGCTCTGCACAGTGAGGGTTTTATTCCTGCTGAACAACAACAAAACCACAGAGTGCGAAGTTGGGAAACTGACCGAGTCAGCAAAAATGACCCATAATCTACCGCCTGACACAACCGCTATTTTGAAGAACTCCCTTCCACTAGAATTCCTCCCTTCCTCTCCCTCCTTTCCTTCCTCCCTCCCTTCCTCCCTCCTTCTCTTTCTCCCTCCCTTTTCCCCCCTCCCTCTCTTCCTCCCTCCATCTCTCTCTTCCTTCCTTCCTTCCTTCCTTCCTTCCTTCCTTCCTTCCTTCCTTCCTTCCTTCTTTCTCTCATGAAAATAATACAAAATATTTAATATTTTAAAAATCACCTCATCTCTCACATCTACAGACAACCACTGTGAACATTCTGCATATTTCTCCCATTCTTTTTCAATGCCTTGTTTTAATACATGGATTATACAGAGCATACAATTATCTTAGTACATATGTATTTTCTGGTGTCACTATTTTTTTCCAATAATAAAAACAATATGTATTATTGAAATTTCTGGGAAAATACAAAAAAAGAGGGAAATAAAAATTACCTAAAATGTTCCTTCCACAAATAGAAATTTTGCATGCATTTATTACATAGTTATAATTCTACTGAATACAGTTTTTAAATTTTTTCCCACCTGTCTTATAATCATTTTCCAATGTTGCCTCATAGTCTTTATAATTAGTTTATTTTTTGTTTTAATTTTTAATAGGTAACACATTTACATGGCATAATATTTTAAAGATTCGGATATTTGATGGAAAGATTTCTTCCCACCTCGTTCCCCACTTGCTCATTTTTCTCCCACGGCTCACCACTACCCACTTCCTGTGAACCCTCCCCAAAGGACCCTTCTATGCAGAGCTAAACAAATACGTGTATATTTATACTAGAGGCCCGATGCACGAAATTCGTGCCCTGTGGGGCCCTCACAGCCACTGTGGCTTGCCTGGGCCCTCATAGCCCCGGCTTCCTCCAGAAGGTCATCCGGAAGGATGTCCGGAAGGTCGTTCGGCTGTCTGATCTAATTAGCATATTACACTTTTATTATTATAGATATGTTCCTTCCCCAGCTTACCACCCCACCCTACCATTTTTTAAACAAAGAATAATGAACTACCACACTTTTCCTCACCTTCCTTTTTAATTCAACACTATGTCTTAGAGGTCTTCCTATGTATATTCAAGAAGAGCCTCCTCAGTGTTTTTTTGCACCTCAGAGGATTCCCCTCAAGGGAGGTGCAGCATAATGTATCAAACTCCAGAGATGAACATTTAAGTTGTTTCCAACCTGTTGAAAAAAATGCTACAGTGACCAACATTGCACAGACATCATTGTACCTGTGTGAGCATCCATCTGTAAATTCCTAGAAGTGGAGTTGTGGGGTCCAAAAGAGAATGCATTTATAATTCTTAATATTTTTTTATTGATTTCAGAGAGAGGAAAGGAGAGGGAGGGAGAGATAGAAACATCAAAGATGAGAGAGAATCATTGATTGGCTACCTCCTGCACGCCTCCCACTGGGGATGTAGCCCGAAAACCAGACATGTGCCCTGACCGGGACTCAAACCGTGACCTCCTGGTTCATGCGTGGACGCTCGGCCCCTGAGGCCCGGCTGCATTTGTAATTGTGTTATGGCCAAGCTGCCCTGTGCAGGCTGGCAGCAGCAGCACACACTCTAACCCAGTGGCGAGCCTCGCTTACTTTCCCCATCTTTATTATCCTAAATAACAGAGTCAGGGCCAGCTTCAGGCAGAAACCAACTTCCCTTTTAGCCCCCAAATGGCACCTGCACTGTGTTGAAGGCTATTAGACGACAGGCATTTGCTGGGTGCTGAGCAGCGGGGATGCAGAGGGCACAGTGCTGGCCTGGGAGCTGGTGGAGCTGGCGGGGTGGCGGGGTGAGGAGGGAGGGCTATGTAATCCCTCGCAGAAGAGAACCTGGGTCCAGTTTTGCTCTCCTAAGGCAGCACCCAGGAGAGCAGGGTGGAGAGCCAGCACTCAAAACACATCCAGTGGATAAACGGTAAATTAACCGGATGTCCCACGTGGAGGGCAGGGGGAAGGCACCCATTTCACAGATGAGGAAACAGGCCGAGGAGGTGAGGTGGACTGCCTGAGGCCACACACAGTCACCGGCAGAGCTGAGTCTAGAAAAGGGCTCCTGATGCTGCATCTCGTGCTCTCTGCTCTGAACAAGGAGACGAAGGTCAAGATGGTGACTTAGATGTGACGTGACACTGGGGCCCAAGAGGAAAGATGAAGGGCAGAGCCGGGGGCAGAGGCAGAGACGGGGTGGGGGTCAGCTACCCACACCTGTCCCAGTTGCTGGATTATAAATCCTCTAGGAATTCCAGATATTCCACTCACGTCCAAGCCCCCTGCAGGGTTTAGAGGCAGAAGAGGCCCAGAGAACAGGGGCCGGGCTGAGGGAGGGGGTGGCCAAGGACACAGGTTCAGGAACCACCTGAGGGAAGCCGTCCCTGCCTGCCCTCCCGGGGCCCAGGATGGCTTCTAGCAATGACTCGGGGCTTGAAGGCAGTGTCCCCGTCCACCCAGCCAGATGGGAGGGGGGCAGCAGCCCAGACCCCTCTGCTTCCTGGACCAAGGGTAGGCGGCTGCTCCTCTCCTGGGGACATGCCTGCCCTTTGGAAGCTGCTCTGGGAGGTCACCAGAACTTGATCTTATCTGCGTGACATCCGCAGGACAGTCTGCCTCACCTTGGAATTTAGCCTCTGGAATACCTTTCTGTGTACCGAGTCCTGACCATCCCAGCAGGGGTCCCAGGGTGAGGGCACATGCTTTCCTTTCCCGGGAGGTAGAGGAGGAAGAGCAGACAGACCTGAATGAAATGACGGAACAGCCGCTGACTTCAGGGCTGGGGTCTTCGGGTTCCTGGGCTCCTGTAACCCTCACCGCACCCTCTCTGTGAGCAGGTGGTGTCAGCCCCCTTTACAGACAGGGAAACTGAGGCCCAGGAGGTCGTGTCACTTGTTCGAGGACACGGAGAGGAAAAGGCCAGGGCTCCATGGCTAAGTGCCCGGACAGGTGGCTGCCCAGCCCCACCCCACACCTCCGCGAGCTGCCCTGGGCCGCCCCTGGCTTTTCAACTGTAAACTCACATCCCGAGGCGCTGAAAACACTGGATCAGTGTTCTTCCAAAGTGTGGGATTATAGTTCATCGTAAGAAACGCATTGCCCTGGCCAGTGTGGCTCCGTTGGTAGGAGCGTTGTCCCGTCCACCAAAAGGTTGTGGGTTCAATTCCGGGTCAGGGCACATACCTAGATTCTGAGTTCAATGACCAGCCCCCCTCAGGGTGTGTGGGGGAGGCAACCAACTAATCTCTCTCTCTCTCTCTCTCTCTCTCTCTCTCTCTCTCACACACACACACACACACACACACACACACACACACACCTTCCCCTTTCTCTAAAAATCAATGAAAATGTTCTTGGGTGAGGAGGAAGGAAGGAAGGAAGGAAGGAAGGAAGGAAGGAAGGAAGGAAGGAAGGAAGGAAGGGAGGGAGGGAGGAAGGGGGGAGGAAGGGGGGAGGAAAGGAGGGAGGGATCACCACAGTGCAGCAAACAGACACACAAACATAATTCATAGCACTTAGAATACTTTATAATTATTTTACAAATATGTAAAACCAAACACAAGGTTTATGAACTGTTTTCCTCTACTGCCTGGGATGCACTGGCATTCTTTCACTCTCTGCCCCTCTGCGTCATTGATATTATTTTTGTTATCCCACACTCGAGGGTATTTTTTTCCTATTGATTCTAAGACAAAGTGGAAAAGGGTCAGTAGAGGTGAAGACGAACTAACAACACTATTTGTATTCGTTCACAAGTGGGCACAGGCACGACGGATGACAACCAGAGAACGCTGGGTCTTGACCATGAAC
>NW_005872001.1:103482-106528 GCF_000147115.1 Myotis lucifugus
AGGCACCGGGGAGTGAGGGCTTCAAACGACTCACTCCATCAATTGAACCTACTGTGTGCGCAGCTCACTAGCTCGCGCGTCTTCAGGGGGCGCTGTGGGCCTCGTTCCTGCTGGAGAGGCGAGGAGGCTGGCGCTGGGGGTGGTCCGCCCGCTCACGGTCACGGTGCGGCGTTGGGGCCCCTGCCCGCCCGCACGCGGCCTTTCGGGAGAAGCGGGCTGCGCGTTAAAAGGCCACCGATTCGCAAGAACCGGGAGGGACGGGCCCCCTGGAACTCAGCCCGCCAGCCCGTCTCATCCGGGAGGAAGCAGGCGCGGCGCGGGTCTGCGTGGAAGGCAGCAGCGGCGCTGATGTCCGTGGCCCGGGCTCCGCACGCTCAGAGGACACTCGGGTGTTGGCTGGAGACTGGACCCGAGCGGCTGGGGGAGACGGGACCGAGCAGGGAGGGTCTCCGCTCGGTGTCCGGCCTCCAGCTGCAAAGGGAGGACAGCGCCCGAGGACAGCGAGCGAGGGCCAGCGACGCACGCCCGGCGCGCGGGCTGCGGGTTGCACACGCGCGCACTTTCCCGCGGGCGCCCTCCAGCCCGCGGGGAGCCGGGGCCGCCTCTCTCCCAGCGCCCCCCCTCTCCGGCCGCGCCCCCTGGGACTCTCGGGGTCCTCCCCTGTGTCCTCACACCAGTCCCCTTCCACGAAGATGAACCGCCTTGCGAAGCCTGTTCTGTAGCCAAAAGGCCTGCCCGGCGGAGAGTGACAGCGAACCACCCGCCCTCCAGGGGCGGAGAGAGGTTTCACAGTAACTTCGAAAGAAGTGCTCATAGTGAAGTCGTAATAAAATCCCCAGGAAGTGACGAGGTTCGAGTATATGTTACTTTGTTTTTAATGTATTTGACTGTGAGTTTATGTCATGCATTCTCAACAGGGGTGACAGTTGATTCCTGGCGGGGGAACATCTTACTCTTTTCATACATAAAGCACAGATTCATGTCCAGTGTATAAATAGACATACAAGACGTCTGTGATATTAAAGTTTCATGAGGAGGGTGGTCGGAGATTAGGAAAACATGTCAGAAAGGCTCCTCAGGAGGCAGTAATGGACAAAAGGTTGAGAAGCCCTGGTTCATATAATTTAAGTTTTAATGGTGGCTGGGATCAACGGCCAGCTCACACAATTCCTGAATTTAACCGCTGGCTGCAGCATACCCCAGGCCTGCCTCCTGGAGGGAGAAGGGGGAACAACGCAGAGAAGGGAGAGGGGAACCCCCTCTGCCAAACAGTCCTGTGCTCTGGCCCCCGCCCGCTAAGGCTGCAGGCTTCCTGGGCCCCCACAGAGGCGGCTCAAGGAGGGACTGAGCCCCCAGGGCCTCTCCTTCCTGGACTCCAAGCCTTCCCCATCTCCCCAGGATTCCCTGGAACAGGCTGCCCTGTTCTACGCTAGAACCTCTGGTAAAATGTGGAACTTTCCGTCCTAGTGCATGTCAGACAGTGATGTGAACATGGAGAGCTTCTAAAAATACACCGAGCCTTAGCTGGTTTGGTTCAGTGGATGGAGCGTTGGCCTGCAGACTGAAGGGTCCTGGGTTCGATTCCAGTCAAGGGCACATGCCAAGGTTGTGGGCTCAATCCCCAGTAGGGGGCGTGCAGGAGGCAGCCGATTAACGATTCTCTCTCATCATCCCGGTTTCTATCTCTCTCCCTCTCCCTTCCTCTCTGAAATCAATAACAAATATACTTAAAAATTAAATTAAATAAAAATACCCCCGAGATCCAGGTCTGGCCCAGCTTTGGTATTTATTAAAGTCCCAGTGATTCTGCTGTGCAGTCAGGACTGAAATCCATGGAGTTAAAAGAATATATTAGCCCTAGCTGGTTTGGCTCAGTGGATAGAGCATCAGCTTGCAGACTAAAGGGTCCTGGGTTCAATCCCGGTCGAGGTCACGTACCTAGGTGGCAGGCTTGATCCCTGGGTGTAGGCGGGAGGCAACCAATTGATTTGTCACTCTCACATCAATGTTTCTCTGTCTTTTCCCCTCCCTTCCACTCTCTCTAAAAATCAATGGAAAATATCCTTAGGTGAGGATTAAATTTTTTTTTTTAATTTTAAAAAAGAAAGTATTAGGCCTGGCCAGCGTCAACCTATGAAACAGGAGGTCACAGTTCAATTCCTGGTCAGGGCACATGCCTGGGTTGCGGGCTTGATCCCCAGTAGGGGGAGTGTGGGAGGCAGCCAATCAATGATTCTCGCTCATTATCGCTGTTTCTATCTCTCTCTCCCTCTCCCTTCCTTTCTGAAATCAATAAAGATATATTATTTGTTTAAAAGGGAATGGATTGGAACAGTACCTCTCAAACTTGAGTGTGCCTCAGCTACCTGGAGGGCATGTCCAACCAGACTGCAGATCCTCCCCAGGTTTCTGGCTCAGTAGTTCTGGGGCAGGGCCCGAGAATGTGCATTTCTTCCGAGTTCCCTGCTGATGCTCCTGGTCTGGGGACCACACTTTGAGAACCCCCGGCTCAAATCCCAGCTACTTAGGGGGGTGAAAGATTGGACAAAGAACCATACAGGTACCTGCCCCTAATAATGTTCAATGAACTTGTTCTCACTACGAACGTATGATGCAGAGGCGAGGCTACAGAAACTTAAGTTACAGCATGCCTGAGTTGTAGCATCATTTTCATCAGAGCCTCAGCTTCCCCATCTGTAAAATGGGGATAATGACACCCTGGCTCAGCCCACTTTACAGGCTGTGGAAGGATCAAAGGAGTTCCCTGATGTGAAAGTGTTCTGGGTACTGCAAAGCCCAGTAGAAAGTTTTATTAGAAAGGGGCCAGGCCCCATCCTGGAGCCACGGGCAGGGCTCCCGCTGGCGGGGACATCTGAAACAGCAGCTTCTCCTGCCGAGAGGCATCCAGGCCTCCCTCCAGCTGCCCACATGCTTTCCCGCCACCCTCCGGCTTGGGCATGTCGGGTGGGGAAGGGTCTGGTAGCTCTTCAAATATCTCGGGGTGCTGTGGGTGCAGCCACCCTCGGCCTCGCCAGTCCTTCTGCTA
>NW_005872001.1:107387-110204 GCF_000147115.1 Myotis lucifugus
CATCCCAAGGAAATACAGTGAGATGACCAGCCTGGTTTGAGTCTTGGCTCCAATGGTGGGTGACCTTGAGCAAGTCTGACCTGATCCCGAAGATGGAGCCTAATAATTGCATCCCACCCCACGGGGCGGAGGCAGAAATGAGACAGGCCTCGCATGCAGTAAGTGCTCACCAGGGTTAGCATCTTGGATGGGGCTCCCCCAGATGCAGACCCCAGGACGGGATTTGGGGGTGAACCCAGGGAGCGTGAGGGGCTTTGGGGTGGTGATGAGGGAGGGGAGGAAGCCCCACGCAGTGTATTTCTCCAGCTACACACGGAATGAGCTGCCGGCGGGGAACGCGCCTGGGGTGGAGTCAGGAAGGTGAGGGAACCCAGCTGTCTGTTCCTTAAAGTCTTGCTTTTAAAATGCTCAGGACTTGCCCTCAGTGGTCAGAGCATTGGCCGGAGGACTGAAGGGTCACGGGTTCGATTCCCAGTCAAAGGCACATACCTGGGTTGCAAGTTTGATCCCCCACCCCAGTCAGGTGCGGTCAGGAGGCAACCAATCGATGTGTCCATCTCACATCAATGTTTTTCTCTCTCCCCCACCCAACTCTCTCGAAAAAAAATTCATGGAAAAAAATATCCTCAGGTGAGGATTAACTAAAACACAAAATGCTCAGGCCCAGCTGGCGTGGCTCAGTGGTTGAGCATCAACCTATGAACCAGGAGGACACAGCTTGATTCCCGGTCAGGGCACATGCCCGGGTTGAGTGCTCGATCCCCAGTGGGGAGGGGGTGCAGAAGGCAGCTGATCAATGATTCTCTATCACTGATGTCTCTATCTCTCTCTCTCTCCCTCTCCCTTCCTCTCTAAAACTAATAAAATTATTTTTTTAATTAAAAAAAATGCTTGGACTGTGCACCTCCAGTTCTTTATGGGACAGGAAAGTGTACGATGCGCTGGTGTTACTGGGTTAATGTGTCGGCCTCCTGAGTAGCAAACATGCACTTTTGACAGGGCCAGAGGACAGGGCCGCGTGCCAGGCACCATGACATGGGGGCCACCCGGTTTCCGGGGCCTCTCCTATCCCCCCACCCACCCCCCGGACCCCGTCCCCTGTCACCCCCTGGACCCCGTCCCCTGTCCCCTCCCGGCACAGCTGGCCCAGCCGCAGCTCCGACCTCAGCGAATGCCAGGGCCCAGCCTCCTCTGCCTTCTAGCCTAAGCTGCGAGACAGAAAGTGAAAGAAGGAGTTGGGCAGAAAGAGAAATAATAAAGCCACTGAGAGAGAAGAAACAGCTGGCAGAATGTTGGAAAAATTCCCAGGCGGGAATTCCCAGCCCTCGGGGCTCTGCCAGGCTGAGGACATTCTTAAAGGGCCCTCTTGCAATTCCTTCTTCACATCCCAGCTCCTGGGAGCGCCTGCCCCGGCCCGGCCTGCCCCAAAGGGGTATGTGCGCCAAGTGCGAGTTGTGTTTTGGGGGTCTGAGCAGACCTGGGGTGGGAAGAAGAGGGTAGGGCTACAGGGAACAGGGAGGGGAAGGGCCTGGGCCCGGTGGGGGGCCGAACGGCAGGGCTTCCTGGGGCAGCACAGCCAGGAGCCAGCTTGGCAGAGCTGTGTGCCCTAGACGGTGCGTGCAGGTGTGGGGAAGGGCGCTCTGAGGTTTTCCTGGCAGCAGCCGGGCGGTAACAGCCCCAAAATAACGTTGGCTGCTCTTCCCTAAGCCGGAGTGAGAGCCTCTGTCCGTTCAGGAAACGTGGAGGAGAACTGGGCGAGGCTGAATGGGGATGGGGCCTGTGCTTCTGGAGCCCGCAGCAGGCAGGCAGCGGTGCCACCGCAGGACGGTGCCACCGCAGGACGGCGTGGCTCCAGCCACAGGGCTGCAGGCTGCCCTCTGGGCTCGCTGATGAAGAAATGTGAAGGGTCCCGAGGTGCAGGGGCTGGGAGAACAGGAGGGGCCTGCCACTCACCTGAAGCCCAGGTTGGAGATTGGCTGATGGAATTTGGAGAGAAGGACGGAGGCTGAACCTTGTACAAACCGTGGCGCCTGGCAGGGGAGGGGGGGCCCTTCCAGCTCTCACTGCAGTCCTAGGGCTGGACTCACCAGAGGGCCCCTCGTCCCTCATGATGTGCAGATAATGATAATACAGAGACGAAGCCACAGGCACCTCTGATGGGAGGGAACAATTCTGCCCACTGATGCCTGTTCACTCGTTCCAGGCCTGGCCCGGCCGGAGGAAGCGTCCAAGCCCTCGCTATGATTCTTCTGCTGTCACTTCTCTGCGCCTCCTGTGCGAGGCCAGGGCTGCTGCCCCTTGGGCCCCCAAGTCCCTCCCGTCACTGGCCCCCCAGTTGACTCCACGCGTGCCCCCAGATTAATTTTCCAAAAACAATGGATCCCCCACTTCCCCTGCCCAGCGTTCACCACCCTGCAAACCAGCCCCCATTCCCTGCAACCTGCCCCTCACCCTTTCTCCCTGAGGGGAGGCAATGTCGGGGTCGGAGCACGGGCCCCGGGTTTGAATTCCGCCTCCACCACCCAGTGCCCACGCTTCCTCGTCTGTGAACGAGACATAATAACATGACTACTTTATGAGGGTGTTTTAAAGATTAAATGAGTGAATAAACAACTTAACACAGTCCTGGGCAGGCAGTAAGTCCTCAGTAAACGTGAGCTACTAGTATTGCTGTTTATCTTGTTGTTATTCATAGAATGTCCAGAGGATGGATTTTGTTCACCAACTTCATCCCGGTGACTCAAACAGTGTCTAGCACATAGTAGGTGCTTAAAGAACGCGTGTTGAATTTATTTATTGTTGCAAACCCTCTGTGCC
>NW_005872001.1:111352-113081 GCF_000147115.1 Myotis lucifugus
CTGCAACCAGCAGGCGTGCCCCTCACATACTCGGCTCCTCCTGAGTGCATTCCGGACCGGCTGTCTTTCCGCCCTGGCGCACCGCAGCAGGCAGCCCAGTTTTCTGCCGTTTCACAGGTGGAGAACAAGCCCGGGAGGCCAGCTGTCCCGCCTGCACCCCTCGAACGTGGCCAGGCTGGGTGGCACCAGCTGCCCGGGGGCCAGGATGCCCCCTGAGTCTGGGCTGAGCGTAATTTAGGGCGCCCCCGTTTCCCGGCGGAGGGCCACCTCCCCCTCTAACGCCGCTGCACGCTCCACGCCTCCCTGTGCCTGCTAATCGGAGTGAACTTTGCCCTCGCCCGCAGTTCACCCAGCAGAAGGCTCCGATACAGAGGGCATCGCCCACTTTTACAGCTTCCTCCCAGCCTCTCTGGCGACACCTGATCTGCTGCTTCCCCCTTCCCCTCACCCACAGTCACACTTCACACTCATGTAGTCACCCGGTCAGCCGCACACGCAGTGACACATGCGCATCGACCTCAAGGATACAGACCTAGCCATTGTGGGTGGTTCATGGGCGCGGACCGTCAGGCTTGCAGATTTACTTTCTAGAAAGTCACGCCTGCCTCTCCCTGCTGCCCTTCCCCAGCCACCGGGTTAGTTTCATGTTTAATAAATGAGCCGATCTGGAAGGATAGGCACAAACCTAAATCCGCTCCACAGGGCTTGTCAGCACTCTTCCCCACGCTGCCACCTTGTGGCCGAGCCCAGAACTGCAGGCTGTGCGGGGATAGCCACTTGCAGGGAGGGTCCCAGGCCGGGTGGGTGGGGAGGGGAGGTCCGCAGAGGGCCCAGCTGAGTGAGTGAAGATGCCCCCTTCCTTCCCCACCCTCAGGGGCACGCTCCACTGGCTTGGGACATGGCAACTAAGCCCTACAATCACCATACAATCGGGGATTATTGACCCGTGTCGGGTTTCTTCACATTCTTATGACACCTCAATAGTGGACCTGGCTAAACCTTGGGGAGGAAGGCTGGACAGCAGGTGGCTGTGCCCTCGGACACTAACCCAGGAGCGGCTCTTCACTCCTTTCCCGCAGCCGGTGGCCTCGCCAGGAGCTGGAGCTCAGGGGCAGGCGTGCCCGCCTCACACCTGACCTCACGGGCCCGCCCAGGGGCACTAGTCCAGGCCTCAGCCTTAGAGGTGAGGCGGCCGGGATGTCCCCCCTTCCCTCCTTGCGCCAGGGCCCAATGTGGCTCAGGCAGAGTGCTTTCACTGGCTTGTTTTTACTCAGGTTTATTTTTGGCCCGTGGTGCAGTGGAGGTGAATCCATCATCTCCGGTCCTGGCTACCCCCACTGCTGAACACCTCATCTAGGTGCAAGTTCCCGGGAGCCATATATGTATATTTTTACTGCTTTCAGAGAAGAAGGGAAAGATGGGAACATCAGTGATGAGAGAATCATTGATTGGCTGCCTCCTGCATGCACTGTACTGGGGCTAGAGACTGCAACCGGGGCATATGCCCTGACTGGGAATTGAACCAATGACCTCTTGGTTGCTGGGTGGACACTCAACCTCTGAGCCACACCCAGTGGGGTCAGGGAGCAGTATATTAAGGCTTTGAAGCCTATAACCAGGGTGACTGGACCAGCTATGTAATTGAAATTTCATTTCCCCCCTCATTTTTCTTTTAATCCTCACCTCGATGTTGTTTTGAGAGAAAAACACTGATGTGAGAGAGACATTG
>NW_005872001.1:117614-133809 GCF_000147115.1 Myotis lucifugus
AAGATTTCAGTCAGTGGAGACTCAATTATAAACAGAAGTGTGACCTCAGGCCAAGAATTTGGCTTGGTGGTAAAATGGGGCAGTACTGCCTCCTAGTGGGGGTGGTTGGGAAACAGATGTAGGTTGTTTTCTTTTTTAAATTGTCATCACACTGGCCAGAGGTGGAGGAGCTACTAGAAGCCTGTCACATACGAATTGCCCTCGCCCATAGGACTGAACCTACTATACAGGTATAAACTCTACTGTATAGAATACTTGCATAAGGCCATCACAGATAGAATGATTAAAAGGAATAAAGACATTGCCTAGAAATCACTGACTAATCCCTGTGTACAGACTACTTAATTGTTCCTAATCCAGTTATTCCCTTCTAGAAAAGGATGTATATTACTTAATACTTACATAGTATTTAAGTGCCAGGAGCTATTGAGCACATTTCATGTATTAATTCAATCAAATCTTCATATCAATCCATGGGACAGGCACTTCATTGTTTTCTCCCCACCCTATGCTATAATAGGCAAGTTATTTCTTTTAATACATTGTTATTGATTTCAGAGAGGAAGAAAAAGGAAGATAGGAACATCAGTGATGAGAATCACTGATTATCTGCCTCCTGCACACCCCTACACTGGGGATGAAACCGTGGCCTCCTGGTTCATAAGTAGACATTCAACCACTGAGCCACACCGGCCAGGCTGGGCAAGTTATTTTTGACAGGGTTTTATTTTTTAATATTTTGAGACATATCAATGTTATTTCACTTATTTATGCATTCACTGGTTACTTCTGTTACATACCATCACCAAAGATTGAGCCCGTAACCTTGGTGTATGGGGACAACGCTCTAACCAACTGAACTACCCAGCCAGGGCCTTGACATAGTTTTAAGGCCCAGCTTATTTGTGACAATATTGTACTTCATTTCTCCAATTCAGCAGTCTATTATTTCTCTTGGCATGTTACCTCTACTTCAATTACGTTTCTTTCCCCCTTTTGCATCATATTCAAGGAAGTCTGGTCTGTCGTCAAAGGTTCTGGAGTTTTTGTATCTACATGTGAATTTTTCTGTAGGGCAAGTATGAAATAGGCTCAAGCATCTGACTTATGTCTTCTAGCAATCAGACCTAACACATATAGAAATACATACTATTTTATAAACTGCTTATTTTTATATTATAGTTAAGGCTTCATCTTGACTTTTCAAAAGGAGCATAGAAAATGGATTTCACTTCAGAAATAAAGGACCATTCATTACAAAATTGTTTTACAATAGAGGGCCCAAGTCTGACAGGGTTGAGGACCACTCTGAGCTCTTTGAGAAACTGGGATAACCCCATCACAGAGTTGATATTGAAAAGAATCACAATACATGTGCTCAGCATATGGTAATTCCATTTTAATTCTTTTCCTTTGCTTTTTCCTACCACACCTTGCTCAAGGGGTACCCCGACACCAGCACTGTGAACCGTGCTGAAGGGGGCAAAGGAAAGCAGCCTTTTCTGGTGACAACAATCTCACCCAAGCGCTACACACCACCAAGGTAGGTGCCCAAGGAATGTTCAATCCAATTCCACAGCTTCTATACAGAAACAACCCAGCAAGGGTGAGCGGCAAGAGAGGAATGAGCAGAGGATGTGGCCAGTGGGCAGGGCCCCAGGCTGAGGGCACAGAGGTCCCTTGCTCCATACTTGGGGGACTGGGGTAGGGAGGGAGGACACAAATAAACCAACAGGACCACTGTGAGATGAAAACAGACCTGAATCCAGAACTGCTCTTTAGATCCCTGGGGAAATTTGAAAGCATACAAACACTAAGTTCCCACCTCAAACTAAATCAGAGCCACAGGGTGGAGCCCAAGCATCAGTTTTCAAAAGTTCCCCAGTTGATTCCAATACAGACAAAGGTGGATAAAAACCACTGACAGATCATCAGCAATACTATGTGAGGTATGTTTGTTATCCCCAGTTTGACAAATGAGCAATTATTTATAGCCCTGGCCGGGTAGCTCAGTTGGTTAGAGCATCATCCTGATACACCAAGGTTGCAGGTTTGATCTTTCGTCAGGACACATACAAGAAGCAACCAATGAATGCATAAATAAGTGGAACAACAAATTGGTGTTTCTAAAATCAATTCTAAAAATATTTAAAACTCTTCTATAAAGAAAATTATTTGTAGAATTTTGGCACATAGCTAAAAGAGAAAAATTCAGATCCAGGTAGGCCTAATTTGAAAATCAATTTTTAAAGAGCCACCTAACACTGTTTTGGTTTTTTATTATTAATTTAGCTTTTATTCAAAAATAAGGAAAAGCAAGGTTTTCTGAAACTTACAAATGACTTACATAAAACAGGGACAGTCCTAAGTTTGCAACTAATAATTACAAAAGTATCTCCACCTAACACTGTTAACCCATCATCCTCTTTCCCATCTGCCTATCTGAATATCGGAATCCCCTTTCTATAAATCTGCCCAGACCCCTTTAATTACAAATGCCCCTCCTGACCTTGGACCCCTCTCAAATCAATGTCCCCTCAAACTGGACAATGGTCTCAAAAGTGTGGTAAGGACCAGGGTCAGGGGAAACACCCTCCCAGTATGCAAGGGGAATGCAAGAAAGCATAAGGGGCACTCTTGCTAAAAGCGTCCTGGAGTGCTCTACTGCATACCAACTCCTGTGAGCCTGCCACATGACAGATATTTACTGAGCACCCTTGTCGTGCCTTGAGTGCCATCTATGCTTACATTCTTGTGGTATTAAGAGTAGGAGGTCATTGTTTCCCATTGTTACCCCATTTTGCAGATTTGAAAAATGAAACTCTAGGCCTGGCCAGGTGGCAGTTGGTTGGCGCACCATCCTGTACACCAGAAGGTTGCAGGTTTGATCCCTGGTCCGGGCACATATGGGAGGCAACTGATCAATGTCTCTCTCACATCAGTGTTTTTCTCTCAAAACAACATCCAGGTGAGGATTAAAAGAAAAATGAGGGGGAAAATGGAATTTCAATTACATAGCTGGTCCAGTCACCCTGGTTATAGGCTTCAAAGCCTTAATATACTGCTCCCTGACCCCACTGGGTGTGGCTCAGAGGTTGAGTGTCCACCCAGCAACCAAGAGGTCATTGGTTCAATTCCCAGTCAGGGCATATGCCCCGGTTGCAGTCTCTAGCCCCAGTACAGTGCATGCAGGAGGCAGCCAATCAATGATTCTCTCATCACTGATGTTCCCATCTTTTACCTTCTCTGAAAGCAGTAAAAATATACATATACTGCTCCCTGGAACTTGCACCTAGATGAGCTGTTCAGCAGTCCTGGTCGCATTTCTGGCACAGTATCCCTGCATGAACTTGGGCAAATCCACTTAATCATCTCTAAACACAGGACTGGGACTAAGGACTCAAGGCCTCTTCCAGTTAATCTCCACCTGGTACTGCAACCCAGGTTACACTGTTCAGTGCAATCACTGCTGAGCTGCGACCTAGGACAACTGCTCTAGCCTTCCTTATACTTCAATCTCTTCAATAAATCCTATCACCTTATTACTGATACCCTTGAATCTTTTCCTTCCTGTCAACTACTGTCAAGTCCAAAAAGCTGGCCCTTGCTCAGGAACCAATCTTGGATGGTGCACATACACCTTTACCTTTTTAAAAAAACCTTTCCTTCCTTCCACCTCTATTGAGACTCAAACTCATCAGAAAAAAGGAATGGAGCATTCCTCCAAGCCCACAGACTGCAGGTAGAGGTGGGCAATTAAATAGCTTTAAGCACAAAGTCCATTGTCAAAAATCTAAGTGATCAAATGGGCCCTCCTTAACCTAGACCAGTATTTTTCCCCCCAGCAACTAAATATTTCACAATAGATGGGCAAACTAGTTTTGAAACCAGATTCACTATCAAGCATTCTCTGGTCATGGAATTCTTCTGGGGTGTTCCCAAGGGAAAAAAGGAAAAAAGCAATTGTGTGCTTTTCTTTTTAAAAAAATTTAAAAGCCCCTAACATTTGGTATTTACCAGTCCTGTCTAAAAAGCAATAATCATCAATATTGTTCTCATATTCCTAAAAGGAATACTGGGGTCAAGACCAGGAGACTGAGTAGCCATAGCAACTAGTCATAGCTCGAAACATGGCAAAATTAACATGGACAGAATCAATGTCCACACATCCACCTTAGCACAGCTTTGTCCTTGACAGTGACATTTACTCACGTTAAATTATCACTTAGCATCAAGACAAAGCTAGGTAAGCCTTTGCCAAGAATTGTCTTAAATGAGTGCTTAACTGTGGTACCTGCCCAGATGATGGCATATAGCATAGACACCGCAGACAGACATGCCTCAACTGTGTCAAGAGGGGAAAAGTTCAAGGACACATGGTTAGCATTTTCTAGCTGCAAAAAATACTTGCTCACTACATATGCCTCTCTGTAAGACAAAAATGTTAGCAAAGTGCTTCCAGAAAGATGGAAGAGGCCATTATTTTCCAATGTAGGTACAGTATCCATTGTTTTACAATTAAAAAGACGTGCTCTAAACCCTGGCATTTTACAATTGAGCAGAGAAAGTAAAAATGTCACAGGAAGGAAAACAAGGGCTTTCTGGCCTGGGTTCTGAATACACTTGTTTAATAAGATGAGTAATTAATGTAATTTTCTGCCCTTCCTTTTAAGTGATACCCCTCAAGTAGTTAAGTATCACATAATAGACCCTGCACTATGTTTGGCAAAGGAGTATTAGAAGATGGAACTTCCTCTCCTGGAGGCCACAGCAGGGGCAAGGTTAAAATTTTTTTAAACTTTCTTTCCTGACCCATCCAACGCTTCAGTGAAGCTTCCAGCACCCTTTGGCAGCTAATTTCAAAGACCAGTTCTTAGCCCTCTCCAAACCATCAGTGTATTTATCTACTCCTTACTACTTAACAAAGGGAGCAACTTCTACTCCCAACCTAACTTCTGGAAGCCAATTTCATGTCAAATAGACTGCCATACATTGTCAACACAAGTCCTACCAGGACTGCCAATTCAATGTCTTATCCTCATTACACTCCAGCTACTGGCCCAAAGCTGGCAGTCAAACATCCTTGGTGCGCTGAGGCGGGAGAGAGGAGGAAGCCATTAGCATCCTGCATTGTGTCTGCCCCTTGGTGGTCAGTGCACGTCATAGCTGCCTTTCTACCACTTGGTTCATTTGCGTATTAGGATTTTATTATATAGGATTTTGGTGGCAACGGCTGAACAGGTTAAAATAAAGTTACCAGCTGCCTAACAGGACTTAGAAATTGTTTCCTAAGGGAAATTTTCTTTTAAACTTTTAGCTTTCAAAACTTGTAACGTTTTTTTTTGTTTTGTTTTGCTTTTTAATATATTTTGAGTTTTTACAGAGAGGAAAGGAGATAAAGTTAGAAACATCGATGAGAGAGAAACATCGATCAGCTGCTTCCTGCACACTCCCCACTGGGGATGTGCCCGCAACCAAGGTACATGCCCTTGACCGGAATCGAACCTGGGACCTTCAGTCCGCAGGCCGACGCTCTATCCACTGAGCCAAACCGGTTTTGGCTATAACAATGTTTTTTATACTGATCACTTACCTCCATTTCCTTATCCAAATGACCCTCACCCCCACCCCAACAAAAGGGTAGCATTCAGCAACTCCCCCCCCCCCCCCACCCCGCTCTGAAGTTTAGGGGCTTGTCAGCAAGGGAAAATGACTTGAGGAAAGCCACCTTCGGATACTTTTCTGGAAGGCTTGATTTTGCTCTATAAAGTGAACTCATGCGTGGGTAGGGGCAGGCAGTGGTCCAGGTCTTCCTGCTGCCGGCCAGGGCCTTCCTTCGCTCCGCGCCACCCACTGATGGTCAGCGGATGTCATAGTGAGCAACTGAACTCCCAGTCCAACTCCCAAGCGGACACTCTGCATATTAATCTTTTATATAGAGCTTTTTTAAAAAAATGTTTATTGATTTGGGAGAGGAAAAGAGAGAGAAACATCAATGATGAGAATCATTGATTGGCTGCCTCCTACACGCCCCCTACTGGGGATTTAGCCTGCAACCCAGGCATGTGCCCTTGACTAGAATTGAACCCGGGACACTTCAGTCTGCAGGCCAACGCTCTATCCACTGAGCCAAACCTGCTAGGGCTTAGGACAGCCGTGGGCAAACTACGGCCCGCAGGCCGGATCCGGCCCATTTGAAATGAATAAAACTAAAAAAAAAAAGACCGTACCCTTTTATGTAATGATGTTTACTTTGAATTTATATTAGTTCACACAAACACTCCATCCATGCTTTTGTTCCGGCCCTCCGGTCCAGTTTAAGAACCCATTGTGGCCCTCGAGTCAAAAAGTTTGCCCACCCCTGGCTTAGGACCTCTTTAAGTGATGGCCACAAGCAAAGTATCAATGTTTCCAGAGTTTTCACTTCCTTGTACATATACTGAGTAAAGGCACTAATGGCCATATTCTAAGACTTTAGTAAAATAATCATACACAGTGCTTTAATGTAGGTCAGATTAAAGATTAAAAGTGATATTCTACACACCTATTTGATATTGGTCTGGAAACATGCTTTGTGTTCCAGATAATTGAAGAGAAAGAACTGGGATACTAAGTGATGTCTAAATAATGTATTATGAATTTCTGCAATTAGGGCAAAGTTGCATGAAAAAAATTAAACAGCTATACTAAATTTGTCCAATTTCCAATCTCAGAACCTAAAAATATGCTAGTTGAATTCTTTTGAGGTATCCAATGAGTCTTAAAATAGGATGGAATTTGTGGACTATAAAATCGTTCTTTAACACTATTAGACTGCTTCAATAAAAATATACTCCAACCCAGTTTTTTCTTCAGCTACTTTAATTATAAAAATCTTTCATGTCCCCTTACCCCCAGAAAACGGAAAACCAGAAGGCAACAGTCCAGTACAAAAATATACAACTGGAAGATATCACCAACTAGATCTGGCAACTAAATCATGTTCAGAATTCTGAAAAATAAAAGCACATTTAGACAAAGCACTAGACCAGCATTATAACCGGGAATTTTATCACCTGGGAGAAATCTTCAAAAAAACAGTGTGAAAAACTGGGCCAATGAGCCTGGAATCGGGCTGTGTATACTTTGAAAAACTTATATGATCAATGCTACTCCTGATTAAAAAACAACGTTCTACTAATATGAACCATAGCTCTATAATAAAAAGCAACCAGGACTTCCCACCCGGACATGGGTATATCTAACCACTTTGGTAGGGATGCCATTTACTGATCACACCATCTTTTCAAAATACATTAACAGTAGATAAACTTTATCAAAATTATCTTTGTCTTCACCTTTCTGCTTAAGACATGGAGTTCAGCAGTAACCCACAATAAGCTGAGAACCAGATTGTTACATATTACTGAAAGCATAAAAACCAACTATAACCCTGTTCCCTTAAATGATCACCATTAGTGACCTCTAGTGAACATCTGTAGTTATTACACCACAGGTCAGTTTTAGTGACTGCTTTATCATATGACTAAGGACACATGATCCAACTGGCTAATGGGACTTGTAATTTTTTAAATTATAGTAACGTTAGAACTTTTGAAAGCCACAATCTAAATGTACAATGTAAGAGTTTAATACTTTCTACCTACCGTATCTTTTGCAAGCCATAAAAATTGTGCTAGGGCTTTTAAGTGATTGAAAATTTGGGTGACTCCAAGATTGACTATATCGAAATTTCTCCATTAGCCACATTATACCCATAATTTAACCTTTTTACAGAAACCCTTCTAACTTAAGACTGTGGAAGTTGTATACTGCCCAAAAGGCCATATAAATGCCTATTTATAACAGCAGTGTAATTAGTGACACACCGTATTACTTCCATGACTTTTTAGCTATCTTGCTTTGTTCCTAACAGGAACTGTATTTAGGCTATGAGGAAATGCCAAGACAATAAGGCCCAGAGCTTCCAGCAGATCAGGTAATCTTAAATGTCTTCTGTAACAAGGCTCATACTGAACCTGTGATACCAATTCTCCCTTGTGACACACAGACTCTCCCCCCTGATATTTGCATGAAAGGCTAAGGACCAAGGGAAATTACTGTTTAGGACCTAATCTTACAAGATATCCTCATAGAGCGCTGGCTGGTGTGGGTCATTGGTTGAGCATCATTCTGCCCGTTTGAATCCTGGTCAAGGAACATGTCCAGGTTTGTGGGCTCCATAGGTGGACAATTGATATTTGTTTCTCCCTTCCTCTCTAAAAATCAATTAAAATTCTCTTACAGTATATGTATATAGCCTTATAGATTCAACTCAATGCAATGACTTCTGTCATATTAAAGTCAGGATAATCCAAAACTGTCATAAAATAGCACATTTAAGGAAACTAAGCCACAAGACTGTTGCATTATGGTTTAATCTAATTGCACAAAATTTAGAAATTACAGCTCCTCTATTTCTAAGAGGAAGGTTATGCATGCCTCCGTATTCAAGTCTGCACTGTTACATTTGAACCATATAGTGAATTTTACATTATAATGGATCAATTTAGAATTCCCATGCAACACCTCAAATCATGTAAAATAAAATGGAAGCAATTTTTAAAGCTTTGTGGAAAGTTCTCATGCTAATGCTAAAAGCCTTTTTAGTGATTGGGGCAACTTTGGGTTATAATGTACTAGGTTGCTAACCTTTAAAATGTTGGTCACTGAGTAAGTCCAAAGAAAAAACTTAAGAACGATCACTTAGGTGACAACCAAAAATTCCCTTCACTTCAAAAGCCTCAATTTTGTTTCTTGTAAGATTTGTGTAACCAACTGCTTTCCATGGGACAAGAACTGTGGTAATAGTGGGTTTGACTATTACAGTTATGCTATTATTTATTAATTCAAAAGCACTTTACAAGAAAATATAAGTATGGCTTCCAATAGGAATGTTATACCTGAACTTGATACCAAGCTCACACATTTTAGTTTTGCAAGGAAAAACAGGCTTTCAGGTTAAACAACAATTTGTAACCAAAACTTTAATCCCAAGGATTCTCACAAAACATATTACAAATGACAGCATGAAAAAAAATTTTGCACAGTAACTCAAAGTTCAGCTCTACAATGTACCCTTAAACTGGCAGGAAACTGGTATCTTGAATAGTCTCAAATTTCCAAGTGAAGAATGTTACCAATAGCCATGTATTCATATATAGCAATCACTTAAGAAATTTATGACCGAAAGCAAAGGTAAACTAACTTTCTTAAAACTTTAACTTAGATTCTACACTAACTGGACATCTGCCCAGTGTTGGATTTTTTTAAATCCTCTAATCTAAGTTTAAGAGTGCAGCTTTAATTTTTAGCTGCTGGCTTGTGTTCACAGCAGCTTTTGAAGACTGCCTGTCCAACTACAGCTGCATATTAGGTCACAGCTATGGAAAGTCTTAAATCCAAATTTTGCCAGTTTTGTTTCCACAATATTCAACATCACACGTTAGCTGGGCAGAAGTTAAGAGGTTTATTATCAGTCTACGCAAGACTGAAGTTCAAAGCAAACTCAATTTTGCTTAAGGGAACATTGTAAAGTAACAATTCTTGATATTACATGCCTCATATGATCCATATCAAACCATAGAGAATTACATCTTTGTGTGTCACTGTTCCAAGACAAACAAATGTGAACAGCTACATCTTAAAAATGCACCAAGCTTATGAAGTCTCAAACAAAACTTGAATTTTCTGTACATACTCCTGTCAAATGAAGTTATTTCCTGTACACCACTCATCTTGCAAACTGGTCTTCTATTTCCTTTCATTTGACCTAGATCGGCTAAAAAAAAACAAAAGCAGAAAAACAGGTTCCATCTGTAACTTGGTGACAGTGACAAAACATCAAAAAATTTTTATGGTAGAAAATTATAAAATTATATAAAAATGGCTTAGCTAGACCTATTTGTGGTTTTAGTATGTTACACATACAAGGTCTTAACTAGCTCATCATTAAAGATCTTACCTCCGAGACCTAGAGAAGGATCGAGACGGCTTATGATTTCTCTCCCGAGACAGTGATCTCTCTCTTCTCCTATCTCTGGAAAGGGACCTACAGACAGAGGCAAAAGAAAAATGAGACCATTCAGGACTATAAACAATAAATATTTCCAGTAAGTCTTTGAAAACAAAGAGTTAATTCAACTAAGTTAATACTGGTTCCATGTAACACTTTATCCATTACTAAGAATTCATTACAAGATCCATTACCATTAACCAAGTCATTTAGAAAACAGCATACGAATAGCAAACAACACTGCCATTTCTGAGACTGTGGCCGAAAAAGTCATTTACCTGCTCCGGCTACGGGAGAAGCTTCTCCGTCTTGGAGATCTAAAAGCAGAAACAAGAAGTTAGGCTAACTGTCAACTAGTATTTATGGCGTGAGGCATTTCCCAACTTTTCAATCTCACTGTTGGGCCCAGTGAATGTGCCGAAGAACTGGCACCCATCGTCCAAAAAAAAAAAAAGAAAAGAAAAAAAAAGGCACAGAAGGATTAAGGAACCAAAAGCTCAAGTGAAAAGCAGGTATTCCAACCATGGACTCACTTTAACAAAGAATGCTTCACAGCAGATCTGTCCAATGCAAAACTTCATGTCAAACTAACTTCACTACCCAAAACACCACACCAAAATGTAGTCCCACAAGTAGTTCCAAAAACAGTACCATAAACCAGTATTTGGAACCCATGCAAACCTATAAGTCCATGACAAGACTTAGGTACCAGGTGGATAGTGTAATTGTGAAAACGCGCTAGGTGTAAATATTGATGCCATTAAGTGCTACATTAGAACTGCATTTGTGATCGTCACATTTAAGGGTGTGTTTAGACTTATCAAAATTACCTTAGCTCTTGGCCCACTTCACCCCCAAAATTTTAAAATTTTGAAAACGGTTAGTAAAACCATTTAAAGGTGATAGGAGTCAAATTTTTGCTAGAAAGGAAAGCTAAATCTGTTAGTCATTAAAATTTTTAGTTTGGCATCTCACACATGCAAATAAGTTTCACTTGAAGGTCTAGTTACATTATGAGTTCCCTATCACCCTTAAAAGTTTTATTCAAGCAATATATATGTACATTACCATTCAATTATGCACAGCCAGCCTTTGATCCAGAAAAAAAGAATTACTTTAAGCCGCTTACTCCTTATTTTAACCAGCAGTAAACTGTATAAGCAGGAAAAACTTACTAGTTTTGGGTTTCAACAAGCTAGAAATGGTGAGGTGAGGCTGCCGGACTGACGGCCAGGAAGAATTTGCTGAAAAGGTTTTGCCAGATGTTGCGTTGGATTTAGTTGGTTGGCGAAGGGGGTGTTGTGGATTTTTCCTGCTTTTTTGTTAGCCGAAGGCTGCTGCTGTAGTTGTTGTGAAGACATTTGGTAAATAAACAGCTGAGCTGATTGGCCAGGAATGTGTGGGCGGTCGAGGTGGCTGCTGCCGATTTGGTTAAGGTTGGAGAGAAGGCTGAGAGAAAACAGCATGCTCGGGAACCAAAGGGCGGTGCAACCTGACGACTGGCCATGCCTGGGTCATGTGAAACGACACCAGCCAAGCTGAATGGGGCGCGCTGGTCACATGACGCTGAAAGGGCTAGTTGACTGGCTAATGCAGACTCAGAGGGTGGTGAGAAGAGACATGATGGTGACTCTGTAACGGGGTTCATTTTTATTAATAGATGGACCAAAAAGCACAAAAAAAAATGAAAAAAACAAGCCATCAGTACAACCATCTATTAGCTAACAAATACTCTATTATGATGGGCAACAGTGTGTTGTTTTTCAAAACAGCAAAAGGGGCAAGATTTTGAACTCCTATCTCCTAGGACTTCACTCACCTTTAAGAGGTAAATTCAGTCCTTCAGAAACTATTTTGGAGATTTGAGGAGATGTGGACTTAGCATCCAGACACCACTGCCTGGTCCAAGAATGATGCCATTGTCAATTATAAAAAAACTGATCTCTCTCCTATTTGGGTATGAAGAATAGATGACTGGGATTACTTTTATAGCCCCCTTTATTGGTCAGTGACTTAAGTTAGTTTCAGAAAGATTTCTATTTTACCAGTTGTAACATTAAAACAGCTGCCTGATTGATAAATATTACAATCGTGCTAATAGAAAACACATTTTTTGGTGAAGAGCTAGAGTTGAATGTAATGTTTGTCATTATGGAGTCAAGAAATGGAAAAAGGCCTAAATTGAAGTATAAGGGAAGACTTGGAAAGATGCAACTAGAAGATGAACTAGAAGATAGATCCAAGATAGAAGTTACTGACTACCAACATGAACCTAAAGACAAAAGCCAACACTCAGCACAACTCACATACCCCAAACTACACCCAGCAAATGCTTCATAAAAACCTCCGGTTCTTCACAATACATTTAAAACCCACCAACAAACTTTGAGAGAAGTACCTGCTCCTATTACCTACTCCATTACACCAATACCTCTAGTCACGCTCTCTCTCAAGTACCTGCGGCGAGGTGGCGGACTCCTTCGCCGATAATCATCTCGAGGGCGACGACCCCAAGAGGGAGGCGGGCCTCGATTTCGACTTCTCTTTTCACCATTCGACAGTTCCACTCTTACTCGGCAGCCACATAGTGTTCTAGGGAGAAAAAAGCATTATTACATTTAAAGCAGCCAAACTGACTTTCTAAAAGATGTTCAGTAAAGCAAAGAGCACTTCTAGTTAAGAACACATTTGAATGCCTGCAGAGTCCTTAATGCCAAAACAGGTTTCAGTTCCCTGATTTTCTTCAAGGAAACTAACTTCCCTACATTTTATTGTTTTGTTAAGTCAGTCTGATCACTGGGCTCAATGTTAATTTGTTAGCAGTTGTAATTTAAGTGTGAAAACACGTAGACTAATCTTTACGGAACGACTTCATCTATACATCCTGTGACTTCTTCCTTTGTGGTCCCATCACTTGTTTATGCATCTTACACTATACAGTGGGGCCTTGACTTACTAGTGTCCCGACTAACGAGCTTTTTAAGATACCAGCTGTCTCTCGGCCGATTTTTTGCATTGAGTTGATAGAGTAATTTGAGTTA
Source organism: Myotis lucifugus (assembly GCF_000147115.1). NCBI lineage: Eukaryota > Metazoa > Chordata > Mammalia > Chiroptera > Vespertilionidae > Myotis > Myotis lucifugus. The sequence continues at coordinate 130,710 of NW_005872001.1, forward strand.
ACGAGCTCCTTAACGAGCTCGGTCTCAGAACGAATTAAACTTGTAAGTCAAGGCCCCACTGTATATTTGCTGGTCTCTCTACTCCACCCCTGTCCATGTAAACAGCAATAAATAGGACATTTGGCCATTTTATTTTATATCACCCCTCTCCCTCAATTATCACACAATAGTTGACATAAATTCCAACAGCCATTATATTTGGATTAAGCCGCAGTGACTGGGAAGAGGTGCAACCCTGGAAATATGTTTCTGCAATCTGCTTGGATAAACAAGCTTTTATACAGCCAACCCTCCAAACATTTAATTTTAGGATTCAAATCCAATGGTTCAAAATGCCAAGTAGAAGGGGCAACACCTGCTCGCTATTAAGACGCGGTATTAGCACCAGCTGGGGAACTGCTATACAAGCCAGACTTCCTAAAAGCAGCACTCCAAACAGTAAAAGATAACGGTGCAATACACCCCACGTAGGCACCACCCAGCTACAATTATCAATACAGGGCCATTCTTAAAGAAAATGTGATTCCACAGCTGTTTTAGAACAGTTGACACTGAAGAGAATTTAGATTAAAATGTTTTGACCATTTTTTGGATGCAGCTGTCCACCCATCAAGAATTGACCATTAAACCTAATTATTTTCCTCAATGACCAACTGAATAAAAAGAATCCTGCTACGTATCTCCACTAAAACTGTTCGGTCCTTTTTTTTTTATTGCAAAAAAGGTGTACACAAATTTCCAGTAACATCTGTTTCAGATAACCAAGAAGCCCCTCAGAACCATTATCCTAGAGATTTTTAAACATTAAAAACTTCAGCGACATTATGATTAAATTACCTCCCGTCTAGCTCTCGGACAGCATCGGCTGCATCTCGGGGATCTTCAAACTCCACGAAAGCAAAGCCGGGAGGGTTTCTAGCAACCCACACACTCCTGAGTGGCCCATAATAGCCAAAAGCCCGTTCCAGCTCAGTCTTGTTACCGTTGTTCCCAAGATTTCCCACATAAACCTTACAATCCAATGGACAGGAATCACGATGCATTTCTGTAAAAATGAAAGACAAAACCAAAATATGGAAGATTTAACCAAATAATCTACATACACAGTGAGAAACAGACCCTTAGGAAAGACTGCCAGAATACTAAAAACCTAATTAAAACTACCACCCTCGAAACACCCGTTTCTCCGTTAAATGAGACTGAGGTGCATACGTCCCGATCCCGTCTATTATGAAATGTCCGAGGCAGGTGAACGCAGAGCCAGGCTCTCGGGAGTGAGCCGCACGTTAGGGGCTGGGGCTGAGCCACTGGAGCCGCGCCCCCATCACCCGAGGCCGGTTTCAATGGCTGCAAAGAGCGGCCTCTCAACACTCGGTGTAAGGACCATTCTCACCCCCGGTTCTTCCCCTGCTCGGCTTAATCCGATTAAAAAACCAGCCCAGACACATCCTATTGGCGTGACCCCGCCCTGTGCCCGGGAGGTGAGACCAAACCACGGCTGCAGACTGATTTAAAAAAAAAAAAACTCCCTGTGACCAGCTTCAGGCCTACGGGCTACCGGGACGCAGCTACAAAAACAATGCTGCCCACAGAAGATGGGTTTAAAAAAAAAAAAAAAAGGCTGGGTTCAAGGAGTAAAAAGTGGAGTCGAATTAAAATTACATGAAAATGTGAGTACAGAAACCACTTCCTGTGGATCGAGATTTCCAGTCTTTTTATAAATTAATTCATTATTGAAACTATTACAAGATGTCCCCTTTTTTGCCTCCATTGGCCCCTTCCACCCCGCCCAGGCCACAATCCCAGCCTTGATAGAGCCCAGGGACAAAAACCCTGGGAGCTTCAGAAAACGTGGGGCGGAAAAAAAAAGGCGCCATAAATTGAAAGGCCGCGCGGCCTGGCGTACGACTCGGTACCAGGTCCCCCGCTGCCTTGGTCCTCGGGCAACCTCACCCTCCGGCGCATCCCCCCACAAAGGTCCACGAACCCCTTCCCTCCAGGCCGGGGCCCGCCCGGTGGGCTGCCAGCCCGCCGCCGCCCGCGCCGCACGTCACAAAATGGCGGCGGCGGCCCTTTGTCTCCATCTGGCGCCGCCATGGGGCCCGGCTCCACCTCGGCCCTGTTACGTCCCACTTCCCCCTTCCCTCCTTCGGACCCGGCCTCTTACCGAGATCTGGAGTGAGAAACGCGGCGGCTGAAGTCCACACACCCTCGGACGGCTCCCCGGCTCCCCTCCGCCCGGCTCCACAGGTCCCCGCACCTCCCCGGCGTCCACGAAATGGCGGACCACCGCCTTCCCCTCGCCCTTATTTATACGCCATGCTGGAGTCACGTGATTGGACAGGCTTGCCCAATGAGCGGCGGAGGAGGCCGTGACGCAGCGGCTGCGAACGCGACGAGCGGCGCGGTGGCTGGGAGCGCGCTCGGGCCGCGCCGGGGGGTCTCGGGGCACCCGGCCTCCGCGCGCCCGCGGCCCCGCGCCTGGCGCTCCCCCGGGGTTCCTCCTCCGTCTCCCCATCTTCCCGCCCCCCCTTCTCCCCAGATGGTCGGCGCTGTTCACACAGCGGCCGCCACCCCCCTGAGCTGATGGAGCCGCTGGCTCCTGATAGGATTGAGGTCTCGGATGAATCCAACACCCGATCCCCGCCCGCGGCGGGGGAGGAACCGGGACCCGGGCGCTTACTGACGCGCTTCCGAGTGGCTCCAAGGTCACGGAGGGGTGACCGGGCTGCCGCCGGCCTGTGGCCTCCAGGTCCTGTTCTTACGTGAAAGCCTGCGCGGGAGACGCTCACTCGGAGCTTGTCCACCGCTCGCATCCTTTCTCTGATTGAGCATGTTCAGGTTTGTAACTAAATGCTCAGTTGTGGATCTTCGTATTATATCACACTACAGGGCCCATGCACACAAAATCGGGCACCGGGAAACAGTCCTTGTAGCCCCCAGCTTCGCTGAGGGTCCTTCAGTATCACGACCAATCAGCAAATACGCTTCATTATTATAGAGACCTCTACGCGTCTTCCACAGTCAAAGCGTTTTTGTTTCCGGGGGCGCCAGGCACCATTAGAGAGACACCACCTTGTGAGTTAAGACTCAAAGAGAG
>NW_005872001.1:133909-142558 GCF_000147115.1 Myotis lucifugus
GGTCCGGGAGTCCGCCGCTCCGCCGGTTTCCCGCCTCTCGGTTAGCGGCGGGATTGGGCCGGGGCGGCGGCGGCGTCCTCGCCTGCCTGGGCGCTCGCGAGGTGTAATAGCAACGCACCGGCCCCGGAGACCGGCCGGCCACCGGGAAACTGTAGCTTCAGCGGATCACGATAAACGGGAGCTCCCAGGACGACTGAGTTCAATCCTAAGCCCCCAGCAGATGCCAGGAGGGCGCCTCCGCTCTTCCTCCGGCAGAAGCGGTGGGGGCTCCGTGGGCCCCTCGCCCTTCCGGTTCCCGCTCCCGCGAGGAAGACGGAGCCGCAGGATGATACACGGTTGGGAGGGGAAGGCCGCGACCCCCCTCCCGCTCCGGAACCGCGCGCTCGGCCGGGGAGTCCGGTTCCCTCTACCCGCCTGCAGGGGAGTCTCACTTACCTATTGCTAAGCTGTATTTAAATATGCTCTCGGGAAAACAAAACAAAAATAACCTGTATTTTAAGTCATTCGCTGAAAGATACGCTGGTTACTTTCCTGTCTTATCTCTCCCAGGTGTTTTCCTTGGGAGCCTTATCTCTGATTGTGGCCCGAAAAGGACTTTCCATTGTGGGGAGGGGAAAACAAAGAAGATGGACTCGCCCTGAGCCTTGGTTTTCTCGGGTGTGAAACGGGGGTGCCATAGCGAGGGGAGAAGGGGGCTGGGAGCTCCAGGGCTGAGCAGGCCCCGTGCTGGCCTCGCCTGGGAGGGGGTCCTGGCAAGCCCTGTGTCTCTCCCGCTGACTTTCCTTCCATCCTCTAAGTGTCTTTCTCGCCTGGCTCCCTTAGGTTTGCCTCACTTGCTCCTCTCCGCCGTGTAAGCTTTTCTCTCTTAATGTTTCTTCTGCCAAAGCAAAGTCAGATGGTCCTGGATGCGGACCCCAGCCCCACGGCTGCTCACTGCTCCAGTGTCTTCCCGCAGCCGGTGTGGCTCCGTGGTCGACCTGTGACCCAGGAGGTCAGGGCTGGATTCCCAGGCAGGGCACATGCCCGGGTTTCGGGCTCAGTCCCTAGGGTGGGGTAGGCAGCCAATCATTAATTCTCTCTCCTCGTTGATGTTTCTATCTGTCTGTCCCTCTCCCTTCCACTCTGAAATCAGTAAAAATATATTTTAAAAAATAAAGTGTCTTGCCGAAACCGGTTTGGCTCAGTGGATAGAGCGTCGGCCTGCGGACTGAAAGGTCCCGGGTTCGATTCCGGTCAAGGGCATGTACCTGGGTTGCGGGCACCTCCCCAGTAGGAGATGTGCAGGAGGCGGCTGGTCGATGTTTCTCTCTCATCGATGTTTCTAACTCTCTATCTCTCTCCCTTCCTCTCTGTAAAAAATCAATAAAATATATTTAAAAAAAAAAAAAAAAAAAAAAAAAAAAAAAAAAAAAATAAAGTGTCTTGAAAAGAATCCCTTAACCCATCTCAGAATTAATTTCCGCCTCCCTTCCACTCTCAAAAAAAAAAAATCAATGGGAAAAATATCCGTGGGTGAGGATTTACAAAACAACAACAAAAATGCTCTTTTAATATATTTTTTTAACCTTTATTGTTGATAGAAAATGCTGCCTCTTTTTAAATATCCCTTTCACACCTCAGTATGCCATCCGTTCCCACCATTTTCCCTGTTTTTGTTGGTGTGTGTAATGCTAGCCAGTCTAGCATGCGTCTTTCAATGGGACACTCCTAATTGCTGTATTCATGAGTACATGTTGAACCGCCTCTGGCTATCCACACACGCTTCCCATCTTCTGCTGACTGCAGCTAAATGAAGTATCCATTTAAATTCTGGAATATTTTAATGTTGCTTTGATTTTCTTTGACCACCAACCATTCTTGTCTGAACCCTAGAAAACCTGATGCTTTAAGAAAGACCGGTCAGAATTTCTTGGTAGGGACAGGGAATGGAGCTATGTATTGTAGTGAATATCTCTTGATCTTTCTTGGGGGAACTACCTTTCTCACAAGTAGACCCTGTTATTGGTTCCAGTGTGGTTGGGCCCTACAACCCACTTTTTCATGGGGAGGGGAATGGCCACCACTGGTTAATTAAGTCATTCCAGTTCATAGCCCCCCACCCTCACCCCCATTAGAAATGATGAATAATCCGATCAGTGACTAATTCCAGCATTGCTGCCAGGCCAGCCAGAGAGAGGCGTGCTCACTTCCTCTGGGGTCCTGAGCCGGGGCAGCCATCCCTTTCTCCGCCATCTCCGCACCCCCGGCCCCCCCCTCTTCCCCACTGGAAGAAGCAGCCTGCGATAGACCCAACCTAAAGGCAGAGCTAGCTGAGAGATGGCAATGAGGAGCCCTGGGCCTCTTGTTGTAGAAGCCCTGGGCCCAGTTCCGCTTTTGGAATTCCCAGTTATTTGAACATGCAAGCTCTCTACCTCTTCCCCCAACTTGCCTAAGCCACTTTGACTTTATTTCCCCACCCCCGGCACTTGCGCACAGAAAGATTCCAAACACAGGAATTACTCTGACACACTCCTCACTACCTCAGGTTGAGAACCGTGGCATTAAGTAATCTTCCAATTCTAAAAAATTCATCCGTTACCAATAAGCTAAATACTTTTTTTTTTAATTTAAGGAAAAAAAGTTACTGATGGCCAGGCATGAATACCTATGTATAAGAATTAATACTTTAAATACTGTAGTTGACTTCAAGGAAAATCTAATAAGAGCTTAGCCAGCCGTGGGCAAACTACGGCCCTCGGGCCTGATCCGGCCCGTTTGAAATGAATAAAACTAAAAAAAAAAAAAAAGACCGTACCCTTTTATGTAATGATGTTTACTTGGAATTTATGTTAGTTCACACAAACACTCCATCCATGCTTTTGTTCCGGCCCTCCGGTCCAGTTTAAGAACCCATTGTGGCCCTCGAGTCAAAAAGTTTGCCCACCCCTGGCTTAGACCATAACAATAGTTCATTCGCTGCTTGGCTCAATGTCCTGGAAACAGATAGCACAGTCAATACAGGGTTATTTATAGAGGTATGGCAGGGTTAAGGAAACCCACAAGTGAAGGCAGGACTCCCAGAGGCAGCTCTTAGGCCCACGAGGGCAAGAATGAACAGGGTTACCAGAACCAGGCAAGCGCTGTAGCAATGAAGAGAGGCCACTGTGGCCTTAGCTAGCGGCACTGCAGCCCCCCAGATGGGGGCTTTTGCTTTGTTTTCTTGAAGGGATCATGGTCAGAGTTGGAAGAACTGGACTACATTCTAAAAAAATATATGTTTTTCTTGATTTCAGGGAGAGGGAGAGAGAGAGAGAAACATCAAGGCCTGGGGGATTGAGCCAAAAACCTGGCCCTGACCGGCAATCAAACCGGTAAACTCTTGGTGCATAGGAAATGCCCAACCGAGTGAGCCTCACCGGCCAGGCAGTCCCATCCTTTAATGGTACCTTCTGTAGCCCAAAGCCATCTGGAGGCCTGAGGGCAAGACACCTGGGTGATGCAACCCTAGAAGTCAGCTTCCCAGGGCACAGAGCAGAGAAGATGGGGGAGAGATAATCAAGGGCTATGCTGTCTCATACAGCAACCATTAGGCATGTGTCACTATTTCGGTCCGAACTGAGATGTGCTGCAAATGTAACATATATGCTGGATTTCAAACAGTATACAAAGAAAAAAATGTTACAATATCTCATAAATTTTTATATTCATTACATGTAGAGAGGATAACATTTTTTATATATTGGGTTAAAAACTATATTATTAAAATTAACTTCATCTATGTCTTTCTATTTTTTTACCTGTGGCTATTAGAACACTTAAAATTATATGTGTGGCTTGCATTATATTTCTATTGGGCAGTGTTGATCTACCAGGACAAATGGGAAATAACCGCATACAATTACAACAAATAATCATTTAAAATCTAATTTTAGCCCTGGCTGCTGTGGCTCCAAAGAGTCTCAGATTTGGTTTGATTCCTGGTCAGGGCACATGCCCAGGTTGCAGGTTCAATGCTAGGTTGGGGTGTGTGCGGGAGGCAACCAATCAATGTTTCTCATTTCTCTCTCTCTCTCTCTCCCTTTCTCTCCCTCTCCCACCCCCCTACTCTAAGATCAATTTAAAAAATACTCATTTTAGTCATATTGTTTCACTTATATGTTGAAACTAAAAACAACAACAACAAAAGAACAAGCAAAATAAAAACAGACTCATAGAAACAGGGATGGTTACCAGAAGGAAGCTGTTGTGAGGGGATGGGTGAAAAGGTGAAGAGGAATAAACTCAATAATATTGTGATAAGTTTGCATGGTGACACATGATTACTAGAATTTGTGGAGTGATCACATTGTAAGTAAGTTATAAAAATGTTGAATCACTGTATTGTATACCTGAAACTAATATAATTAATATAATATTGTATACAAACTAATAATATTTTAAAAATCAACAGAACTTTAGTAAAATAAATTCTCAGGAGAAAATAAATAAAGTTCCATATCCTGGAAGACTATGTGAAAATAGTGTTTCTGCAAATTACATAGTGTTAAGCTTTTAAAAAATATTTTTGATATTTTGAGGTATCACCCTTCTATGTATTTTTATATGATTCCTTGAAACAGTTTTTTTTATCGTATTACATAGTTAACATTTATTCATTCAAGAAGTATTTTTAGGTACCCTCTATTTTCCAAACACTGAGATGGATTTAGAGGAGAAAGTAATAAGCCAAACAGAGCCTCAGGCTGCCAGTATAGATCTACGTTCCAATATGGAAGAAAAGTAGAAAAAAAAATCACACAGGTAGTTGTGAAATTATTTATGGTTGGTGAGGGAAAAGGTGCCCTAAGAACATATCATAGGAGAGATTGGCCTGATTATATGAACCAAAGAAGGCTTCCCAGAGGAAGTGGTGATTGAGCAAAAGCAGGAGATAATAGGCAAAGTTTGTGAGTGGAGTGAGGGAATGTTCCTGGAAGAGGGTACAGAATGTATAAAGTTCCTGTAGTAAGTTAAGGGATTAAAAAAAGAAACCAGTGTGGCTGAGCACAAAAGTGAGGGCGAGACTTAAAATTTTATTAATAATATGTAAAATGTTCATTTTACACATATATTTATTTATATATCAACAACTACTTACCAAGTGCCTACTAAATGCTTTCAATAAAGCAAAGATGAACCTGGCTGGTATGGCTCAGTGATTGATCATTGACCTATGAACCAGGAAGTCATGGTTCGATTCTTGGTCAGGACACATGCCTGGGTTTAGGTCTCAATCCCCAGTAGGGGGCGTGCAGGATTCTCTCTCATTATTGATGTTTCTATCTCTTCCCTCTCCTTTCTCCTCTGAAATCAATAAATATATATATACATTTTAAAAGCAAAGATGAATCAATCACAATCATTGTCAATAAACATTAATTGAGTATTTATTATTTCTTTCTGGAAAGCTCAGAGAGATGCTATAATTGTATGTTAGAAGTATGTGTTCCAAGGAGACTTTCTCCCTCCTCCAATAGAAGATTCCAGGTGACAACTGGACTTTGTATTTAATGAGGTGTTGGGGTCCAGCCCCAGCAGGTCCAGGGGTTCCCAAAGGTGTGGACGGAGTCGGCGAAGAAGGAATGAATGACACGGAGGCAACGTTCAGTTGATCAGCATGGTTGGGTTCTCTTGCCTGGTTCTATCCAGGATCTCCAGCCAGGTTCTGTGTTTTATTGTCTTGTTACATCTGTATTTATACCAGTTGATTTTAATCCTATCAATTTCTATTCCAAAGGTTAGGGCATTTCTTATCTCCATTCCAGGGAGTAAAGATTATGTAGCTTAAGCGTGATTGTTCGTAGTTGAAGTGATTACCCGCCTGGCACTTAGTTAACGGGTTTTATTCCCTCCCTAACTTTCTCGGAGAGGTGACCTTGGTTAAAACACATAGTGCCAAGAAGGTGAGCAAACATATTAAGAACAGTGTGTCATTGCATGGTCATGATTTATGGGGGGCCCTTGTCTGTGGGCCTCTCATAGTGGACCCATGCCAGAGGAAGTTGCAGCCTCAAACCATTGCCCAGCCTCCTTACCCTTGGGCTGTGAGCACTGAAGGGGGCTGTACAGTATAGAAAAGAAAAAAAAAGAACAGTATGCCATATATGCCAGGTCCCTTGAAACATATGCTGTGCAGATGTTTCTTCCCTGCAGCAACTGTGTCAAGCAGCAAGGATGGACCGGCTTCCGGCAATGAAGGGGGCTCTTTTATCTGGAAAGGCATAATAATTGATTTTGGTGTTTTAATTAATATTCAATTTATTAAAGTTTCAAATTCTTCAATATAAGTTCTTTCAATAGTTAAACCAATCCTCCAATCATTGTTATTTTATTTTCTGAAAATCTAATGTGTCCTTTAAATATATATTTTTTTGTTGATTTTAGAAAGGAAGGGAGAGGGAGAGAGAGATAGAAACATCAATGATGAGAATATCATTGGCTGCTTCCTGCATGCCCTCTACTGGGGATGGAGCCTGCAGCCCACAACCTGGGCATGTGCCCTTACCAGGAATCAAACTGTGACCTCCTGGTTCATAGGTCAAAGCTCAACCACTGAGCCATGCTGGCTGGGCTAATGTTTGTTAATAACATCAATAGTAACCATTGTCCTTAATAAAGTTTTAATTGAATCAGAAGTTAAGCAAAACTTCCCTAAATAATTAACCTTATTTACACACTTAATGAATCTAATTACTTTAAATATATCATGCAACATTTGTACATTTAATTTTTGGAAACATTTCAAAGGTCTATCATGGCTTACTTAAAATTCTAACAAGGAAGTTATCCCATGTTCAAGGATTGGAAGACTTAATATTGTTAAGATGACAATACTACCCAAAGCAATCTACAGATGCAGTGCAATCCCTATCAAAATTCTACAGGCTTTTTTTTTTTTCCAGAAATGGAAAAGCCAATACTCAAATTCATATGGATTTTCAAGGGGCCCCAAGTAGCCAAAAATAATCCTATCTAATAAAGAGGGAATATGCTAATTGACACTGCAAAGATGGCAGCGGCCACAGCCAATAAGAAGGGAATATGCTAATTGACTTCCCCGCCCTCAAAAATGGCAGCACCCACAGCCACAAGATGGCGGAGCTCAGTCTTCTAAGCCCCACCGGGGCGGCAGGAGTGTGGCAAGGCCAGTGCCTGCCTCCAGAGTCCCCCAGTCCCCTCAGTCCCCCAGCCGCCCAGGGCTGCCCAAGGCTCAGGTAACCAGGGCTGGCCGAGACTTGAGCTGCCGGCAGTGACAGCAGCAGAGGTGTGTTGGGGTGTCACCTTCCCCTGATCACCAGGTCGCCACCTGCCCCTGAGGGCTCCTGGACTGTGAGAGGGGAAAGGCTGGGCTGAGGGACACCCCCTCCAGTGCATGAATTTTCATGCACCGGGCCTCTAGTATTTAAAAATAAGAACAAATTTGGAGGACTTACACTTCAGAATTTCAAAATTTACTACAAAACTATATAATCAATATATTGTGGTACTAGCATAAGGATAGGCATATAGACCAATAGAATGGAAGTGAAAGTACAAAATAAACTCATCTACACTAATAAAAGAGAAACATGCAAATTAACCATCACTCCGCCATTCTGCTACACCCACCAGCTAATCAGGAGCAAGTATGCAAATTAACCCAACTAAGATGGTGGCGGCCACAGAGCTGGAGAGAGCAGGAGGCTTGGATTGCCCCAGTGATGGAGGAAGCCAAGCTTCCCGCCTGCCCTGGCCAGCCCTGGGCTCTTCTCAAGGCTACAAAGTTTCAATTATAGAAAATAAATAAATCCCAGATACCTGCTTCCAGCCCGCCCTGGCCTCCGCTCAAGGAGGCGCTGAAAAAAAAAAGAAAAAAGAAAAAGAGGAGAGGCTGGGAGCTTGGGTTGCCGGGGGGCATGGCAAGCCTGCAAACGGCCATCAGCCCCTCATCCAGGCTGGCCAGGCACCCCAGTGGGGAACCGCACCCTGAAGGGGGTGTGACCAGCCTGAAAACAGCCCTCAGCCCCTCACCCAGGCTGGCCACACCCTAATGGGGTGAGGGTCTCCGCTGGGGGGCTTGGCCAGCCTGCAAACAGCCATCAGCCCCTCACCTAGGCTGGCCAGGCACCCCAGTGGGGACTCCCCACCCTAAAGGGGGTGTGGCCAGCCTGAAAACGGCCCTCAGCCCCTCACCCAGGCTGGCCAGGCACCCCCAGCGGGACCCCCACCCTGATCTGGGACACCCCTTCAGGGCAAACTAGCCGGCCCCCACCTGTGCACCAGGCCTCTATCTATATTAATAAAAGGGTAACATACTAATTAGACTGGGAGACCTTCCAGGAGACCTTCCAGATGTTCTTCTGGACAAAGCCCTGGTGCTGGGGCCGAGGTAGAGGTGGTTAGAGGCCAAGAGGGGAGGGCAGTTGTGGGTGATCAGGCCAGGATGGGACGGCAGTTGTGAGTGATCAGGCTGATGGGGGGTGGGGCCATTGGGAGTAAGCAGACCAGCAGGGGGGCCAGTTGGGGGTGAGCGGGCCATCAGTGGGGGTCAGTTGGAGGTGGTCAGGACAGCAGGGGGGAAAATTTGGAGTGAGAAGGCCAGCAGGGGGTCAGTTGGGGGCAAGTACACTGGCACGGGGGGCAGTTGGGGGT
>NW_005872002.1:0-8984 GCF_000147115.1 Myotis lucifugus
TAATAAACAGGGGGGGATCCTCTTAGTCTCCTCTCTAAAGAGGCGTTCATGAAAGACCACAAAAATATGAAAACATGTTCCCAATGCTCTTCTTGGAGAGGTGTAGAATTAACCCATGGGGTGCATCTCCCCCTTCAGGATTGCTTTATCACCACTAAACAAAACCAAATTTTTTAGAGGATGTGTTGAAAAAAGAGAACCTCTCACTCCTTTGTGAATGCAGACTGGTGCACCCCCTATGGAAGGCAGTATGGAGGTTTCTCCACAATAGTAAATGGAACTCTCATTTGTCCCCCGTTCCCCCTCCTAGGAATATTTTTCAAGAACCTCCAAACACCAATCAGAAAGGATATCTGCACCCAGATGTTCATAGCAGCCCAATTCACCATAGCTAAGATCTGGAAACAGCCTAAGTGCCCATCAGTAGATGAATGGATTAGAAAACTGTGGTACATCTACGCGATGGAATCCTATGCTGCTGTTAAAAGAAGGAACTCTTACCATTTGCAACAGCATGGATGGAACTGGAGAGCATTATGCTAAGTGAAACAAGCCAGTCAATGAAGGAAAAATACCACATGATCTCACTCTTTCATGGATAATTAAGACCATTACAAGCTTTTGAACAATAATAAATACAGTGGCAGAGCTGCCTCAAACCGATTGTCGGACTGCAGTGGGAAGGCCAGGGAGGGTTGGGGGACAGGAGGGAGGGGAGTAAGAGATCAACCGAAGGACTTGTATGCATCTATATAACCATAACTAATGGACATAAGACACTGGGGGGTAAGGGAGGGCAGGGGCTTGTCAAGGGTGGGGGGGAAAAAAGGACACTTATGTAATACCCTTTGTAATACTTTTAGCGAAAAAAAAAAAAAGAGAGAGAGAGTCATAGTCACTCCCGCCGTTTCCCCGCGCTTCATTGAATTTCTTCACTTTGACATGCAGAGCACTGGGCAGAAATCACTTCGTGTCCACACCCGCCGCAGGCCTTCGCGATGCTTTGTTTTAATTAAACAGTCGGATTCCTCTGGTCCGCACCAGTTTTAAGTGGGCTGCTAGGCGCAGGCCTAGGCAAGGCCCGGTGCGGAACCGCGGGCCTGCAGGGATGACCTGCACCCGTGACCTGGAGCAGAGAGGTGGTGAATCACGCCGCAACCGGGGGAGGGACAGGCCTTTCGCCGGGCTCCCCAGGGCGGCCGCAGCGCTCACAGCAGCTGGGGGGATCCACCGGAAGGGCCTGGCTGGCCTCCAGAGTCTTCACCACAGTCCCCGCCACCACCAGCTCCCCCGTGTCCGGACCCGGGGCCCCAGGCCGCCAAGTCCTTCCCGCCCAGCCCCAGCACCGCCCCGACCCCTCCCCCGCACCCCCGGATGGGAGAGAGGGAAGGAGAGCGACTTGGGGAGCGGTTTTGCTCCTTGCAGCTCAGGGTGAAGATTGTCTGGGGCTGGCAGGCGGGGGCGGAGCCACTGGACTGGCTCTTCCACCGAGAATCCACCAACCACACTGCAGGAATGGGGAAGGGCTCTAGCGTGTCTTCTGATTGGCTCAGACCTCCGGCCTCAGTGTATATAAGTCTCTGCCGGAAGACTGTCCATCCTTCCTGCTTGACACAGTCGCTGCAGGAAAGAAACATCTGCACAGCATATGTTTCAAGGGACCTGGCATATATAGCATATTGTTCTTAATATGTTTGCTCTCCTTAGTGCCATGTGTTTTAACCAAGGTCACCTCTCTGAGAAAGGTTGTTTCCCCAGGTGGGGATTTTCCCCTGAGGTTAGGGAGGGGATACAACCCCTTAATTAAGTGCCAGGCGGGTAGTTAAACTACATAATCTTTACTCCCTGGAATGGAGATAAGAAACGCCCTAACCTTTGTAATAGAAATTGACAGGATTAAAATCGGCTGGTATAAATACGAGACAATAAACATCAGATCCTCATCAGATCCTCATCAGTTCCTAACCAGAACTCCGACCAGAACTTTGGCTGGAGATCCTGGCTATAGGTCCTGACTAGGCTGCTGATCAACTGAAGGCTGTCTTCGTGTCATTCCTTCTTCGCCGACTCCGTCCACACCTTTGGGGACCCCTGGACCTGCTGGGGTTGGACTCCAGCAAGTCTCCCTCACTGGAGCCCAGGGCTTTGTTGGCAAGACAGCCAACTCCACAGTGGGAGGCGAGAGAGAGACCTTTTTCAAAAAGATATAGGTGGTTCTTCCTTCCTCTTCTGGATGGTGCGCGGGCTGCAGTGGCCCCGGCCGGCCGCCGCATGAAGCTCTAAGATAGAGTCCCTTCCTGAAGCAAGGAACGTCGTGGTTCTCAGGTGGTCAACGAGGGACAACAGATGCTCCTGGGAGCGGTAGGCCGTTTCTAACAGGAACCGGAAAGAGAGTGTCGCTTGATCCTCAACAGCACCCCCCCCCCCCGCCTTCCACCCACCCCCAGGACCCGCTCCCTTACACCTGCATCGCCTTCGCCGAGGGGGCCCTCCCGGATCGGGTCGCGGCTGCGGCCACCCCTGAGGTCTCTACTGTTTCTTCCTGACCTCACCAAACAACCATGTCATCAGAGTCCAGCCAGGGGCAGAAGCGCAAAGTGATTCCAAGTGATGAGGCTCCAGCAGAAGGGAAGCGGAAGCGGAAGCGTTCTGACCCTGAGCAGGAAGGCAAATACTACAGTGAGGAGGCTGAGGTGGACCTGCGGGACCCTGGAAGAGACTATGGGCTGTACACGTACACGTGCCAGGAGTTGCAGCGACTCATGGCCGAGATCCAGGACCTGAAGAGCAGGGGAGGCAAGGATGCGGCCGTTGAGATTGAAGTGCGCAGGATCCAGAGCTGTGTACATTTCATGACTCTAAAGAAGCTTAACCGATTAGCCCACATCAGGTTGAAGAAAGGACGAGATCAGACCCATGAGGCCAAGCAGAAAGTAGATGCGTCTCACCTGCAGCTCCAGAACCTTTTGCATGAGGTGATGCACCTGCAGAAGGAGATCACTGAAGGTCCGGAGTTCAAGTCAAAGCATGAGGAAATTGATCTGGTCAGTGTAGAGGAGTTTTATCGCGAGGCTCCTCCAGATATCAGCAAGGCTGAGGTCACCATGGGAGACCCTCACCAGCAAACCCTTGCACGTCTGCATTGGGAGCTGGAGCAGCGGAAACGGTTGGCGGAGAAGTACCGAGAGTCCCTCTCCAACAAGGAGAAGATCCTTCAGGAGATTGAAGTGAAGAAGGAATACCTGCGCAGCCTCCAACCTTGCCTGAACAGCATCATGCAGGCTGCCCTCCCGGTGCAAGAGTACCTGTCCATGCCTTTCCACCAGGCTCACAAACAATAGGAGACGGCCAGACACCTGCCGCCTCCCCTCTATGTCCTCTTTGACCACCATGAAACTGCTAAAGACCAGAGTACAGTTCCGCCTGGCCCTCCACAAACAGTTCGCGTCCCTGGAATACGGCATTGGACCAGTTACTAGCGATTGCCACTACCTCTTCCCTGCAAAGTTTGTCTCTCGCCTGGTGAAGTGGATGATGATTGCCCATGAGGATTACGTGGAGCTGCATTTCACCAAAGACATTGTGGAGGCAGGACTGGCTGCGCACACCAATCTCTACTACGTGGCACTCATGGAATGGGGCACAGCCAAACTCCAGGCAGCTGTGGTGCTGAACCCTGGCGACTCCTCCATCCCACCCATTTTCCAGCTCTGTCTGAACTGGAAAGTGGAGAAAACCAACAGCAATGATGACAACTATTTGGGCCATGGAGAGCGAGGTCAACGTGTGCCACAAGGAGCTGTGTGGGCCCCGGCCCGGCTATCAGCTCTTGACCAACCAGCTACAGCACCTGTGCGTGCTACTGGACGTCTACCTGGAGACCGAGATCCACGATGACAGCATGGAGGGGCCCAAGGGGTTTCCCCAGGAGAAGATGTGTCTGTGGCTTTTCAGGGGTCCCAGCAGGATGAAGCTGTTTAAATATAACCATCCTCAAGGATTCTTCAGCCATCGCTGACCTGCTCGGCCTGTTGTTTCCCCTGGGCCCTCAGTGCGGTGCCTCTGCTTTCTTTTCTCGTCCAAATGTGGCTCCTCATAGTCTCCAAAGACAGGTTTTATATTTCTAGCCAATTAAAGTGACACCTGACAAACACACACACACACACACACACACACACACACACGAGACCAAGTTCCGCTATCAAGATTTCTAATGAGTGACCCACGTCTAGGAGATTTCCTGTGGCTTTTTTCCTTGTGGCTTGGCCTGAGTCCAACGGAGCCCGTCTAAATATGTATTGTCCCCTCTTTAACCCAGAAAACAGCGATGCCACCCGGCAAGGCGTGGAGACAGAGCCCTGCGGGCCCCCTTGGGCACTTGACCCATAATAAAATAAAGAAAGAAACACAAATTAAGAAAAAACACAAATAAATAAATAAGTAAGTAAGTAAGTAAGTAAATAAATAAATTGTAAATTGTAAATGTGGATTCATGATAAGAATGTACCATTGTATGCGGGCTGTACATGAAAAAATGTATTCTGTCAACATTTATTTGCTCTTTGGCCCCGCCCCCACTCCCGGTCAACCCACTCAAATAAAGAATGAAGAAAGAAATAAAATAAAAATAAAGTAAAATAAAAAGTATTCTGTCCGCATTTTGACAGGTGTACCGCCCCAGTCAAGCTCCCAACCTGGCACTGTCCCCGGAGCGGAGCGGGTCGCTCCTGGCCAGCGCCCGCCCTTGGCGCCAGAAGCGAGAGCCCCTCGGGGCTCACCCCCTCCCGCCCCCGTACGCCTCAGGGGGTCAGTGAAAAAGACGACCAGAGCAGTGGTATTTCACTGGCGGCCCTCAAGGCCGGCGGGCGGGCCCCCCTCCCCGCCCCCTCGCGGGGACTCAGGGAAGGGGCGCCGGGGGCCTCCCACTTATTCTGCACCTCTCATGTCTCTTCACCTGCCAGACTAGAGTCAAGCTCCACAGGGTCTTCTTTCCCCGCTGATTCCGCCAAGCCCGTTCCCTGGGCTGTGGTTTCGCTGGATAGTAGGTAGGGACAGTGGGAATCTCATGCCTCCATTCATGCGCCTCACTAATTAGATGACAAGGCATTTGGCTCCCTGAAGAGAGTCCTAGTTACTCCCGCCGTTTCCCCGCGCTTCATTGAAGTTCTTCACTTTGACACGCAGAGCACTGGGCAGAAATCACGTCGCGTCCACACCCGCCGCGGGCCTTGGTGATGCTTTGTTTTAATTAAACAGTCGGATTCCCCTGGCCCGCACCAGTTCTAAGTCGGCTGCTAGGAGCCTGCGGGCCAGGCGCGGGGCAGAAGCGCGCGCCCGGCGGGGGGTGGCCGGCGCGCGCGGCCAGTAGCGGCGAGGGGGGGAACCACAGCCGCAACCAGGGGCGCGACTGGCCGCCGGCCGGGCCTCCCGAGGGCGGCCGCAATGCCCGCGGCAGGTGTGGCGATCCACCGGAAGGGCCTGGCTGGCCTCCAGAGTCGTCACTGCCCGCAGCCGCCGGTCCCCTGGGTGTCCGGACCGGGGCCCCCGGCCGCCAAGTCCTCGCCGCCCCCCCGCCCCGGCGCCGCCCCGACCCCTCCCCCGCACCCCCGGATGGGAGAGAGGGAAGGAGAGCGACTTGGGGAGCGGTTTTGCTCCTTGCAGCGCGGGGTCAAGACTGTTTGGGGCTGGCAGGCGGGGGCGGAACCACGGAGGGCTCGTCCACCAGGAATCCACCAATCACACCGCAGGAATGGGCGAGCGGCTCTAGCGTGTCTTCTGATTGGCTCAGACCTCCCGCCTCGGTGTATATAAGTCTCCCTCACTGCAGCCCAGGACTTTGTTGGCAAGACAGCCATCACCAGGGTGGGAGGGGAGAGAGAGACTTTTTTCAAAAAGATATAGGTGGTTCTTCCTTCCTCTTCTGGATGGTGCGCGGGCTGCAGTGCGCCCTGCCGGCCGCAGCCTAAAGCTCTGAGACAGAGTCCCTTGTGAAGCAAGGAAGTTCGTGGTTCACAGGTGGTCAACGAGGGACGTCAGATGCTCCTGGGAGCAGTAGGCCGTTTCTAACAGGAACCAGAGAGAGAGAGAGAGAGAGAGAGAGAGAGAGAGAGAGAGAGAGAGAGAGAGAGAGACGCTTGATCCTCAACTGCACCCCCTCCTCCACCCACCCCCAGGACCCGCTCCGTTACACCTGCATTGCCTTCGCCGAGGGGGCCTTCCCGTGTCGGGTCCGGTCGGGTCGGGTCGGGTCGGGTTGGGTCAGGTCGGGTCGCGGACCCGGCCACCCCTGAGGCCTCTACTGTTTCTTCCTGACCTCCCCAAACAACCATGTCATCAGAGTCCAGCCAGGGGCAGAAGCGCAAAGTGATTCCAAGTGAGGAGGCTCCAGCAGAAGGGAAGCGGAAGCGGAAGCGTTCTGACCCTGAGCAGGAAGGCAAATACTACAGTGAGGAGGCTGAGGTGGACCTGCGGGACCCTGGAGGAGACTATGAGCTGTACACGTACACGTGCCAGGAGTTGCAGCGACTCATGGCCGAGATCCAGGACCTGAAGAGCAGGGGAGGCAAGGATGCGGCCGTTGAGATCGAAGTGCGCAGGATCCAGAGCTGTGTACATTTCATGACTCTAAAGAAGCTTAACCGATTAGCCCACATCAGGTTGAAGAAAGGACGAGATCAGACCCATGAGGCCAAGCAGAAAGTAGACGCGTCTCACCTGCAGCTCCAGAACCTTTTGCATGAGGTGATGCACCTGCAGAAGGAGATCACTGAATGTCCGGAGTTCAAGTCAAAGCATGAAGAAATTGATCTGGTCAGTGTAGAGGAGTTTTATCGCGAGGCTCCTCCAGATATCAGCAAGGCTGAGGTCACCATGGGAGACCCTCACCAGCAAACCCTTGCACGTCTGCATTGGGAGCTGGAGCAGCGGAAACGGTTGGCGGAGAAGTACCGAGAGTCCCTCTCCAACAAGGAGAAGATCCTTCAGGAGATTGAAGTGAAGAAGGAATACCTGCGCAGCCTCCAACCTTGCCTGAACAGCATCATGCAGGCTGCCCTCCCGGTGCAAGAGTACCTGTCCATGCCTTTCCACCAGGCTCACAAACAATAGGAGATGGCCAGACACCTGCCGCCTCCCCTCTATGTCCTCTTTGACCACCATGAAACTGCTAAAGACCAGAGTACAGTTCCGCCTGGCCCTCCACAAACAGTTCGCGTCCCTGGAATACGGCATTGGACCAGTTACTAGCGATTGCCACTACCTCTTCCCTGCAACGGTTGTCTCTCGCCTGGTGAAGTGGGTGACGATTGCCCATGAGGATTACGTGGAGCTGCATTTCACCAAAGACATTGTGGAGGCAGGACTGGCTGCGCACACCAATCTCTACTACGTGGCACTCGTGGAATGGGGCACAGCCAAACTCCAGGCAACTGTGGTGCTGAACCCCGGCGACTCCTCCATCCCACCCATTTTCCAGCTCTGTCTGAACTGGAAAGTGGAGAAAACCAACAGCAATGATGACAATTATTTGGGCCATGGAGAGCGAGGTCAACGTGTGCCACAAGGAGCTGTATGGGCCCCGGCCCGGCTATCAGCTCTTGACCAACCAGCTACAGCACCTGTGCGTGCTACTGGACGTCTACCTGGAGACCGAGATCCACGATGACAGCATGGAGGGGCCCAAGAAGTTTCCCCAGGAGAAGATGTGTCTGTGGCTTTTCAGGGGTCCCAGCAGGATGAAGCTGTTTAAATATAACCATCCTCAAGGATTCTTCAGCCATCGCTGACCTGCTCGGCCTGTTGTTTCCCCTGGGCCCTCAGTGGGGTGCCTCTGCTTTCTCTTCTCTTCCAAATGTGGCTCCTCATAGTCTCCAAAGACAGGTTTTATATTTATAGCCAATTAAAGTGACATCTGACCAAAAACAAACAAACAAAAACACACACAAAAAATAAAACAAAAAACACACACAAAAAACCAAAAACCCTCCAAAAAAACAAACAAACAAAGAAACAAAAACTCCTTAGAAAACACGTTGTTCCAGCCTTTCAATACGCTGATGTTTTGGCAAGCCAAGATGGCCTGGCCCGGACTTGGTCTCTGGGCAGGGGCTTGACCATCCATCCAGAGAGGGAAGGGCGGGTACGGGCGGGGCGGTTGACTAGATGGCCCAGCTCCAACATCTTCTTTGGCTGTGGATTACAGAGATTGGGTTGACTGGGGTCGGGGCCCTCTGCTGGTCGAGAAGTGCCAATGCAAGCCCCTCTCCTGCAGCCTCCTCTGGGGAAGGCAGAGCCAGGTGACTGGACTTCCCCAGTTTGGCTGGACCCCAGGGGGGAAGGACAAGCTGGGGGTGCTGTCTGTGAGGAGACAGGGGCTGAAGGGTACTCATGGATGCCGACGGACCATTCAAATCAAGAAGTGTCGGTGCCTGACTGCGGATGTACACACAGACACGCACACGCACACTCTCCCCCCCGCCCCCCACACACAAGGGAGATCAAGTTCCGTTATCAAGATTTCTAATGCGTGACCCACGTCTAGGAGATTTACTGTGGCAAGACCCCAGCTTTTTGAGGGAGAGTGAGTGAGCCCCCCACATTTCGAGGGAAAGCAAGACCCCAGCTTTTATAGGGAGAGTGAGTGAGCCCCCCGGCTTTTCGAGGGAAAGCAAGATCCCACCTTTACGAGGGAGAGTGAGCGAGCCCCCGGCTTTTCGAGGGAAAGCAAGACCCCAGCTTTTCGAGCGAGAGCGAGCGAGGCCCCGGCTTTTCAAGGGAGAGAGATCCAGGCTTTTCCAGGGAGAGCGAGCCAGACCCCAGCTCTTAGATAGAGACAGACTGGCTTTTGGAGACTGAGAGCTCTGCATCCCCACCCAGAACACTTCCTTTTGAAAGAAAGAGAGGCTTCCCCCATCCTCCTGGGCTTTTCTGCTCGCCCCCCTGCAACTCAGAGGAGCCTATGAGCCACTACCACCTGCCCAGCTTCT
>NW_005872002.1:9084-12336 GCF_000147115.1 Myotis lucifugus
CAATCAGTAGCTAGCACCCGCCCTTCACTCATTTCCTGATCTGCAAGTCACCAATAGCAGGGAAAGGAAGGGATGTTTCCATGGTGGGCACACCCAAGCCCTGCAATGAAGGTGCTTTCAATGAAGGGCACTGGTCTACACAGTGTCATCTAGCCACAAAACGTCCGAGTTGAAGTTTCTAGAATCAGGTACTTGTCCAAGATTTCAAAGCTAGTAAGTAACAGAGTCAGGGACACACCTCAGGTGAGTTCAAGCCCATATCCTCACTGTCACATACCACACAAAGGATTTCCACATAAAGGATCAGAGATTGAGACTCTGGTCAAGAGTGGCGCTCCCACCTCCACTGCAAACAGTAGCTCAGCCCTCACTGATAGTGGGGAAGGGACATAACGAGAAGAGAGCCACAGGTGTCTAACAATTATTCACCTTGCTAACTAAGGTGTGTGTTTTTTTGGTTTTTGTTTTTTTTCCCCCCACAGACCTGGGGAAACTGGAGGGTAAAACAAGGCTGTAAAGAAACAAGATGCCTCAGTAGGTCTATTATTCAGAAAGGAATATGCTTTGATTTGGTAGCTTTGATTTGAACAGGTGAGCTACCTTTACGCCTTATGCTGTGCCCAGACGCTGACTCCCTCGGGGAGTTTCTCAGCAACTCCGACCATTCTGCAGTTCCAGGAACGGTCTGAGCTTTTGTAACATCATAGAGGTTTAGCCACCTTGTTATGGGACTTTGAGCTCCTGAAGGCTGGACTGAACCTTCCTTTTCCATAGCTACGTGCAGCTGCAAGCTGCAGTGTAACATCTCCCTCATCTACATCTATATATATATATAAGAGGCTAAGTGACCGACCGCCCATCCGGCACATATGACACACACTGGCAATTTAAACATAAACATTGATCAATTCTCTGAATGGTGAACAGTTGGCAGCCTTTCACACTATAACTTCAGCCATCGAAGATCAAACTGTATACCCCAAATTCTTTTTCTCAGATGGCCTAGGCAGTAGTGGAAAAACATATCTTTATAACGTTTTAATACATTATATTAGAGGTCATGGTGGTACTGTTTTACCCACAGCGTCTACAGGAATTGCTGCAAATTTAACTTCCTCTCAGTGTGCACATATTCATGCACCAGACCACTAGTCCATATATAATCAGCCAATTGGCGAGGGGGCTCAGAGCAGGATTTCCAGGGTGACCAAATGTGCCGGAAGCTGGTCCATTCTTGCTGCTTGACACAGTCGCTGCAGGGAAGAAAGGTCTGCACAGCATATGTTTCAAGGGACCTGGTGTATATGGCATACTGTTCTTAATATATTTGCTCCCCTTCTTGGCGCTATTTGTTTTAACCAAGGTCACCTCTCTGAGAAAGGTTTTTTCCCCAGGCAGGGATTTTTCCCTGAAGTTAGTTAAGGGGTTTTATTCCCTCCCTAAGTGCCAGGTGGGTAGTTAATCACTTTAACTACGAACAATCAAGCTTAAGCTATATAATCTTTACTCCCTGGAATGGAGATAAGAAACACCCCAAACTTTGGAATAGAAATTGATAGGATTAAAATCAACTGGTACAAATACAGATGTAACAAGACAATAAGGCACAGAACCTGGCTGGAGATCCTGGCTAGAGGACCTGGCTAGGCTGCTGACTAACTGAACGCTGCCTCCGTGTCATTCCTTCTTTGCCGACTCCGTCCGCACCTTTGGGAACCCCTGGACCTGCTGGGGCTGGACCCCAACACATATTGAGGATCTTGCTCTACAGAAACAACCAGTTATGCCCTGTGATAAAAATCCAGAGCGAGTTCTCGCATCCAGCGATGGAGGCGAGACCCCCCAGTAACAGAGGCGGTGGCAGAGGCTACTGGGTTTCAGACTCTTCCTGGCAGCATCGCTAAGAAATGCAGCGGAACTTTTTGAGGGAAAGCAAGACCCCAGCTTTTCGAGGGCGACTCCGGCTTTTCGAGAGAGGGTGAGCAAGCCCCTGGCATTTCGAGGGAAAGCAAGACCCCGGCTTTTCGAGGGAAAGTGGCCGTCACCCCGACCCACACTGCCATATCGGCAGCCCCGCCGATCTCCAAGGCCGAGTGCCTGAAGCGCTACTTGTCCGGGGCCGATGCCTGCGGCCCCGAGGGTTCCGAGTCCATTCTCAAGCGTTGCAAAAAGCGGCCGAAGCCTGGCGGTGCCGGCGGCAAGGGGATTTGGATTGTGGATGATGATGTGAGCTGGACATCTATCTCCACCACTAAACCCGAAAAGGAGGAAGAGGAAGATGATGGAGATTTGCCTGTGGTGGCTGAGTTTGTGGATGAGCGGCCAGAAGAGGTAAAGCAGATGGAAACCTTTCGTTCCAGTGCCAAATGGAAGCTTCTGGGAGGCCACAGTGAGGATCTACCTTCACACAGGCATTCCTGCCATGACTCCCCGGATCCCTCTCCGCCTAGGAGGGTCCGCCATGACTCCCCGGACCCTTCTCCACCTGGGAGGGTCCGCCATGACTCCCAGGACCCTTCTCTGCCTAGGAGAGCCCATCATGATTCACCGGATCCCTCTCTGCTCAGGAAGCATTATCATCCTTCAGGTGTATCTCCTAAAAGGGCCCGTTATGACACGCCAGATCCATCTCCTCCTCGGAGGGCCCATCACAGTTCCTCAGATATTTCTCCTCAGAGAAAGGCCCGTAACAGCTCCCCTGACACCTCTCAACCTAGAAGGACTCTTGAATCCTTGGACACATCAAAGCTCAGGGGGGCCCGTCCTGACTCCCCTGATTCGCCTCCTAATGTTCCTTATTCACTGCACAGAACCAAAAGCAGTAAAGCCCCAGAAAGAGCCTCTAGCAAAACTTCTCCACATCGGAAGGGGCCAGGACCCTCTCATCCCTCAGTCTGGAAGAACAGCAAGTATGAATGTGACTCGGACTTCTCTCCACCAAGAAAAAGGCAAGCAACATTTCATTATGGAAATAAACAGCATGATCCTAAAGGCTCTTCACCCAGCCGTAGAAAATTTCATACGAGTTTGTCACCTCGAAGACGTCAGAGTCACACGTTGGGCTCTTCCTCCTACTCAGGTGACAGTCGGCAAGCCTCTGATTCAGACCTTTCTCCTCCGCGGAAGAAACCAAGTTCAAGGCCCCAGGGTTCTGATTCAGATCTGTCACCTCCACGAAATAGACCTGGGTGCCACAGCTCTGATGCTGACCTCGCTCCACCAAGGAGGGAACAGAGGGCCGAATCCTCTGAT
>NW_005872002.1:12463-23285 GCF_000147115.1 Myotis lucifugus
CCAGGGATTGAAGCCGAAATTCCAATATGCTGAAACCGTATTTCGAGATAAGTCTGGTCGTAAGAGGAATTTGAAACTGGAACGTTTCGAGCAAAGGCGAAGAGCAGAGAAGGACTCAAAGAGAGATGAGCTGTATGCCCAGTGGGGAAAAGGGCTTGTCCAGAGCCGGCAGCAGCAACAAAATGTGGAGGATGCAATAAAGGAAATGCAGAAGCCTCTGGCCCGCTATATTGAGGATGAAGATCTGGATCGGATGCTGAGAGAACAAGAAAGGGAGGGGGACCCCATGGCCAACTTTATCAAGAAGAATAAGGACAAAGAGAACAAGGATAAGAAAGTGAGACCTCGCTACAGTGGCCCAGCACCTCCTCCCAACAGATTCAATATCTGGCCTGGGTATCGTTGGGATGGAGTGGACAGATCCAATGGATTTGAACAGAAGCGCTTTGCCCGGCTTGCCAGCAAGAAGGCGGTGGAGGAACTTGCCTACAAGTGGAGTGTCGAAGATATGTAACTTTTCTGAGGCTGTGGGGGTTCCTGGAGTTTGTGGTAATGGACACAGACCAGCCAGATGTCTAGCTGTAAGAGCTATCGATGCTAATAATCAGGGCCCACACGCACCAGCAACTCTTTGAATGCTAGTTTTGAACCACTTGAGAAGAATTTCACAATTTGGAAAAAAGAATATTTGAAACCTGATGTTTGGACTGAGGCACCTGTAATTTCTCAGGTGTGCCTGCACTGGCGGTTGTTGCTGGCTTTCAGAAGAAATGTCGATTTCTAGTGTGCCAGGGTTTGTTCTTGGTTAGATTTTTTAATAAACGTACATTTTAAAAAAAAAGGGAAAGCAAGACCCCAGCTTTTCGAGGAAGAGTGAGCAAGCCCCTGTCTTTTTGAGAGAAAGCAAGACCCCAGCTTTTCGAGGGAGCCCCCAGCTTTTAAAGGGAGAGTGAGCAAGCACCCCGCTTTTCGAGGGAAAGCAAGACCCCAGCTTTTCGAGGGAGCCCCCGGCTTTTAAAGGGAGAGTGAGCAAGCACCCCGCTTTTCGAGGGAAAGCAAGACCCCAGCTTTTCGAGGGAGAGACCCTGGCTTTTGGAATGAGAGTGAGCAAGCCCCCGGCTTTTCGAGGGAAAGCAAGACCAGCTTTTCGAGGGCGACCCCGGCTTTTCTAGGGAGAGTGAGCAAGCCCCCGGCTTTTTGAGGGACAGCAAGACCCCAGCTTTTCCAGGGAGAGTGAGCGAGCCCCCGGCTTTTCGAGGGAGAGCAAGACCCCAGCTTTTTGAGGGAGAGACCCTGGCTTTTTGAGCGAGAGCGAGCGAGCTCCCGGCTTTTCAAGGGAAAGCAAAAGCCCAGCTTTTTGAGAGAGAGCGAGCAAGCCCCTGGCATTTCGAGGGAAAGCAAGACCCCAGCTTTTCGAGGGAGAGTGAGCGAGCCCCCAGCTTTTCAAGGGAAAGCAAAACCCCAGCTTTTTGAGGGAGAGCCAGCAAGCCCCCGGCATTTTGAGGGATAGCAAGAGCCCAGCTTTTCGAGGGAGAGACCCCGGCTTTTCCTGGATTATGATCTGAGCTGGACCAAGTCTTTCTGTTTCCAATCTGAGCTGGACATGGGAAGCAAGAAGCAGCCATGGGGGCAGGAAACCTCCCTCAGAAGGGGCGAGTGTTCAAGCCCCTGCATAAATGGGGGGGGTGAGGATCTGTGCCCCACCTCTGTGGACCCCTAAGTTCTCCCCTGAGGCCCCTCTGCAACTGTGCCTGTCTTAGGTCGTTTCTTCCAGAGGAATCTTACCCATCTTTGACTAACCAGCCATCCTCCGGGGCCAAGCAGGGTGATGTGAGGTTCAGCTTTGTCTCCTTGGTAGCCTATGCTCCTGTGGCCTCCATGCCCAGCAACTGCCTTGGGATCCCCTTGCCTGCTGGTGGGGCCCCGGCATTGATCACATATCTTGGGGAACCCAGGTTTCTTCTCCAGGGAGAGCCCAGCTCACGCCATTGGGCGAGAGACAGATCCATGGTACCAGCCACCATGACCTCAGCATGAACAGAGAACGCAGGCAACAGCTGTGGGCAATTGGATTGTGAGAAGAGGAACCCACTTGGCAAAAAGGGCAAGAGAGGTCAATATAGAATGCTCAAGTGCCTTCCCAGGGGGCTTTCCACACAGGGGAAGGGATTAAATCCTTTCATGTCCTTATTAAATTGCTGCCAAACATTTAAAGAATTAGTTTGTTTGGGATAAATGTGTACAATATGCTGTTGTAAAATATCAAAAATTATTAATGACATTGTAGAATAATATCATGTAAGGATATTCTTTGCTCTAGGCCATGGCAATTCAATTTTAAACTGGCTGTCTCAAGGTTTGGAATGAGGAACCTTGTTTACAAAAAGAAAAGAGCAGTTTACAGAAGCAGAAACAGCATGTTATCTAAATTACAGTTTTGGGTAAACATATTATCCTTTGGTAACCTGGGTTAAACTTAGGTGCGTCATTTACAGTTTTGGGTCTCCGAAATACTTAGTCAACAAGGACATGTTAACTGGAGCCCTCTGACTTGGGATAACTGTGCTGTCCTTCCCAGGTAAAGGAAAATGCGCTTTCTAAGACCAGCATGAAATTATGGTTTTTACCTGAGATAATTGTTACCATACTTAACTTTACTGTGCCCCAGGTGGTCTCTGGGCTGTTCTAGTTTCTCTTTTGGATTCCTGTTGTAGTTTAATATTTCTAGTAGGAATCCAAACGGGTTTGGAAAAATTCTTTGGTAATATACAAGCGTGCCCTCTGCCAAAGGTTAATAATGGGTCAGGTCCCTTTCATAAACCAGATTTCAGATCCTTCCATTTAACTAGACCATTTTCTTTTGTTTTATTCTGACACCAATGTAGCTCCATAGGTGTCGTTCTATCAGCATCACAAGTGAAAGAAGGGGGGAGAAAGGTCAAAAGGCCACATTTAAATTTAGGGAGAGGAATCATGATCTGATGGCTTCTATCCCTATTTAATTATTTCATTACTAATTAATAGGGTCATTACTGCATTCTGAAGGGAGAGAACTATGATTCAAGGTTAATGCTGTTGCTGCTCGCATCACACCTCAAATGACGTTATAAACATGCCCAGAGTGTTTAATTGAACCTGTAAGTAACAATGTAATTACACTCAATAATGTATGTGCCTCGGATTTATTTGCTTCTCTCTGAGGTGCAGAGAGCCCACGTGGGTGGGTTAGGGAAGCTCACAGTGACTCATTGCAACAACTTGTTCTCCATCTCCCCAGTCCTATCAGCTCTTCCCTGCCCACCTCCCTCTCAGTTACGCATAATAGGTGTCCTGTTCACAAGAAATCCATCCCCTCTCCTTCCTCCACTTCCCACCGGGACTAGGTCTAACCTCAATGTTTCCAAAGAGAGAGGGGCGGAGAGAAGGGAGGCAGAGAAAGCAGCAGTTGCCTGAGCCCATATTTTAGTCTTGCCAAGGAGCCATGATTCTTCAAACCTATGTGTCTTAATCCCTCAGAATTGCAATCACAAAAAATATCATAGACTGGGTGGCTTATAAACAACAAACATTTATTTCTTTAGTGTTCTGGAGGTTAGGAAGTCCAAAGACTGGTGTCCGGTGAGACTCCACTTTCTTGTCAGCTGCCTTCTTGCTGTAGCCTCCCATGGTGGAAGGGATGGGGGGTGGAGGGGGTCTCTAGGGTTTCTTTTATGAGGGCACTAATCCCATTCATGAGTGGTCCACCAAAAGGCCCCACCTCCCAAAGGCCTTTTAACATATGAATTTTGGACACAAACAACCAGTCTATGATACCCTATTGTAACCCCATCCTTTGAAAATACCTTTTGGAATGTCTCCTCCTCTTTTACAAACTGTGGTGCCTACAGATAATTAGTCCTCAGAATTCATTCTCAACTTCTAGTATTTTCCTTTACTGGGAAGGCTTAAAAGCTTAAAAATAATTTTACCGGGTTCCCTTGCAGCTATGATTATGCATGCAAATTACTCCCACCCCCTTACACACACACACACACACACACACACACACACACACACACACACACACACAGCCCTAGATGCACTTTTGTGAAATTTCAAAGGTGTTCCAATGACACAGAAGCATTTTCTTGCTGTTTTGACTGTTTTGAGTGGCAAGCAAGTTCATGGAGATTTGACTAATTTTGTGGCAGTAGTTCTCTCCCTAGGGATAGTGGGGAGAGAGCTGAAGAAGTCTAAAAAATCAATGAAGCAGAGATACCAGACCATCCCTACGGTGCTCACTTCCAAACTCACATGACAGACTACTAAGATTCCATCTTGTTTAAGCCAGTTATTTAGGATTGATTACTTTCAGCTGAATTCAATTCTAATGGCTATACTCATACTAAAGTTTTCTGTCCCTTTTCTATCTCGATGGGTGCACACATTCTGCAGAGCACACCTGCAGAGATGCTAACTCTCATCAATAGCTTCGAGTCATGTATGAACTCAGATTATACTGGAATTGACTTCTGTGGTTGATTGTGATAATAACTGAGTGTTCATCCTTTGCCATGTAATTTTGGACTGACCTTCCTCCATGAGCTGGTTAACCTGACCCACCCCTTAACTCTGGGATTGACCACATGACTTGCTTTTGCCAAGAGAATGAAGCAGAAGTAATGCATGTGCCAACTCTAAGCCTAGGCCCCAGGAAGCATTGTTTTTACACATATGTTCTTATGCCTTGAAGAACATGCCCAAACGAGCCTGCTGGTTCTTGGAGGAGAATGAGAGACACACAGAGTGAAGCAAAACGGAATCAGCTGAGCTTAGCTGGACATGTTGACCTTTAGCTGATTCCCAGATGTGTAAACAAAGCGGTGACCCCATTTATTACATAAGCAATAAATGTTTATTGTTATATGCCACTAAGTTTTGGGGGGTTATTTGTTACATAGTATTAAGCAATGAGTAACTGATACATCTGTTTCCTTATGAGAAATAAAAATGTTTAATAAGATGATCTGTGGGTATCAAGCTCTTAAATGTCTTGTTTATGCCCAGCTGGTGTGGCTCAGCTGTCGACCCCATGCACCAAAAGGTCATTGTTCAATTTCAGATCAGGGCACATGCCCAGGTGGTGGGCTTGATCCCCAGTAGGGAGCGTGTTGGAGGCAGTTGATCAATCTATCATTGATGTTTCTAGTTCTCTCTCCCTCACCCTTCCTTTCTCTCTAAAAATCAATAAAAACATATTTTTTTAAAAAGAAAACACATGGTTGAGAG
Organism: Myotis lucifugus; assembly: GCF_000147115.1. Taxonomy (NCBI): domain Eukaryota; kingdom Metazoa; phylum Chordata; class Mammalia; order Chiroptera; family Vespertilionidae; genus Myotis; species Myotis lucifugus. Next base: position 17,732 of record NW_005872002.1, read on the forward strand.
TTAGGAAACCAGCATTCTGGTTCCAAGACCTATATATGACTATGTGACTTAAGCAAGTCATTTATTTTCTGTGTCACTTCTTAAATAACAACTATTAAATTTTTTTCTAGCAATTTCACCAGGTTGTGCTAAAGATCAACATTTCAAGGGGGTTTTTGAGAATTTGAAACAACCTTTGCTATTATAAATTATTAGTTTGATAAAGTTGTTTATATTAAATCAGAATTTCTTCTAAGACAGCTGATCTTAAATTATTCAGTTTTTTACTTTTTAAATAGAGGCCCAATGCGTGGAATTTGTGCCCGGGAAGGGGGGTGTGTGTCCCTCAGCCCAGCCTGTACCCTCTCCAATCTGGTACTGCTGGCTCCCAACCACTCGCCTGCCTTCCTGCCTGATTGCCCCTAACTGCTTCTGCCTGCCAGACTGATCACCCCCTAACCACTACCCTGCTGGCCTGATCGATGCCTAACTGCTCCCCTGCTGGCCCAATTACCCCTAATTTCCCTCCCCTGCTGGCCTGGTCACCCCTAACTGTCCTCCCTTGCCAACTCGGTCACCCCTAATTGCCCTCCTCTGCTAACATGGTCACCCCCAACTGCCCTCCTCTGATGACCTGGTTGCCTCCAACTGCCCTCCCCTGCAGGGCTGGTCCCCACAACTGCCCTCCCCTGCAGGCCTGGTCACACCAAACTACCCTCCTCTGCCAGCCCGGTCACCCTTAATTGCCCTCCCCTGCTGGCCTGGTCACCTCCAACTGCCCTCCCCTGCTGGCCTGGTCACCCCCAACTGCCCTCCCCTGATGGCCTGGTCACCCCCAACTGCCCTCCCTGCCGGCCATCTTTGACCACATGGGGTGGCCATCTTGTGTGTTTGAGTGATGGTCAATTTGCATATTACTCTTTTATTAGATAGGATAGATTTTAGTGTATGATTCTGAGAGCCTAGATTCATTTCCTCTCATAGCACATTACCCAAGAATCTATAATGATGATAAGAACACCTATATTTGTTATGAACTTGACTATATCTTTTTTTTTAAAATATATTTTATTGATTTTTTACAGAGAGGAAGAGAGAGGGATAGAGAGTTAGAAACATCGATGAGAGAGAAACATCGACCAGCTCCTCCTGCACATCTCCTACTGGGTGTGTGCCCGCAACCAACGTACATGCCCTTGACCGGAATCGAACCTGGGACCTTTCAGTCCGCAGGCCGACGCTCTATCCACTGAGCCAAACCGGTTTTGGCAAACTTGACTATATCTTATAATTTTGTTGTTCATTTTGTGTTTAATGCACAGCTACTTCACACCTTATACTTGCTTCGACTTGGTGATGTACATCCTTTTAAACATTGCAGATGAGCATAAAACTGGTCATAGAGGAAGAGCTAGAAATCCAGTAGCATGATTTTAAATAACCTGTCTTTGTTGTTGATGTTAAACAGTAAATGCCAGTAGTGACCAAGAACAAAGGGACTACACACACGATACTGGAGGGATTTCATGTTTAATTCACTTTATGAAGATTTAGAATTCATTCCTTGTGTTTAAAGGGAATGTTTGAGAAATAAAACATTTGTGTACAAAATGCTAACTTGTGTGTGTTTCTTGAACATGACTTGTAAAATGCAGGAACTTTGATAAAGTATTGGTTTGTGTAGAATAAATGGCTTAATTTCATTTTCTGTCACCTGGTTTATAGAAAGTAGCAGAATATAAACTATATAAAGTGATATGGCGTCTTTGTCCAGCTCCTCCCTGGACAGGGCACAGAGTCCCAGCCCCTCCCTGGACAGGGCACAGAGTCCCAGCTCCTCCCTGGACAGGGCACAGACTCCCAGCTCCTCCCTGGACAGGGCACAGACTCCCAGCTCCTCCCTGGACAGGGCACAGAGTCCCAGCTCCTCCCTGGACAGGGCACAGACTCCCAGCTCCTCCCTGGACAGGGCACAGAGTCCCAGCTCCTCCCTGGACAGGGCACAGAGTCCCAGCTCCTCCCTGGACAGGGCACAGACTCCCAGCTCCTCCCTGGACAGGGCACAGAGTCCCAGCTCCTCCCTGGACAGGGCACAGAGTCCCAGCTCCTCCCTGGACAGGGCACAGAGTCCCAGCTCCTCCCTGGACAGGGCACAGACTCCCAGCCCCTCCCTGGACAGGGCACAGCCTCCCAGCTCCTCCCTGGACAGGGCACAGAGTCCCAGCTCCTCCCTGGACAGGGCACAGCCTCCCAGCTCCTCCCTGGACAGGGCACAGACTCCCAGCTCCTCCCTGGACAGGGCACAGACTCCCAGCTCCTCCCTGGACAGGGCTGGGAGTCACATGCAGAGACTCTGTTAGGAGGCTCTGAAATGTCCCTTTCTCTTACTCTGGAATCCTTATTTGAGGATCCTCCATGGCAGAGGCTGCCAATCAGGCCAAAGGATAAGTGTTGTCATGGTCACTTATCTCCTTTCTTTTGGGAACCGACTGGTTAGAACACCGAAACCTCAGCAGCTGGGAGCTCGGGTCTTACCTTGCACCTGGGGATCTTCTGGCTTCAAATGGTTAGAAACGTGGCTTCCAGCCCCCTGTTAGGTACCGCCTGGTCAGAGCGAGGACAGGGATTCATTCCTGCCAGTGGGATCCAGGGAATTTGATGAGCTCTCGGGCCCTGCATGAGCCCTCCTCCGCCCAACCTGGACGGCACTGCAGCCGGTCAATGCGTGCCCATTTCAGGAGGCGCTGCCCGTGTAACTGAGCACAGGACTCCCTCCTCCCTCCTTGGCTTGCCATGGCCATTGGCAGAAGACAGCTAATCGAAAGCTGCTCCTCACCAGCCTGTAGAATATTGACCGGGGGCTCGGGAAGACTTTATAAGGAGTCATTGGGGGAATTCTTTCCGTTCAAATTGAATTGTGGGCCGTTAAATCCTTTAGTAAAAGACTGTGCTCCTATCACATTCCAATGCTCCTTCTGAATGTTTAACCAGAGCAGGAGACCACCTCCCTGGCAGGGCCCTCCCCGTGGGCCTGGGCCCTCTCTCCTCCGGCAGATCTGGTTAATTGTCATGGATTCTCGGAAGGTGGACGCTCTTGGAGTTTGGAAGGAACAGGCTTTGTTTTCATTTCAAAAGAAAACCAATTTGGTGGTTCTGCCTAGAGACATAGGAGGGAGGGGAATAAGGAAGGAGGGGGGCAGCGAGAGGAGAGAGGATGGGCCATCCAGGGATCGCAGAGGAGCCTGGAAGTAATACTTGAAAAGGAAAAAGAGAAAAAGCAGGTTGGGCAGTGGAGTCTGCTTTGGCATCCAGACCCTCCAAGCTCCAGCCTCTATCCCTGGCGGCAGCCGGTGATGGGGTCACACATCACACCTCAGAGCCCCCTTGGCCCCAAACAGGGGCAGAGGTGAAAAGTTCTACACGGAACTCCGCCATCCTGTGGAGGAGAATTCTGATGTGTGGCAGAGACTGAAGATGTCCCTAAATCTCTATCCTCCCCCTTCCTTATGATAGAACCCTCGGTCCTTCACTGGGCACACAGACTCCTGGAACGGTCTCTACTCCCACCCAGTCTGTGCGTAGGTATGGCTCTTTGAATCAATTCTGGTAAATAGGACATAAGCTGAAGCAGTGTAGACAGCTCTTTGGAAGTGTCCTGATGTCCTTCTCTTTCCCGTGTCCTCTACTCCGCTGGCTGGGATGTGGATGAGATGGCTGGAGCTCCAGCAGCCATCTGGTGGGGTTTGAATGCCAGGGTCAGACTGGCCAGCTTCCTCCGTGTTTCTTGCCCTTGCTCTGGCCTTGTGGGCTGGTGACTTTGGTCATGTCCTCACAGGTGTTGGCAGGGAATGGTGTTCCCCAGTGGCTGAGTCACAATTGACTGGAGAGCAGTTTATTATGGATCCTTGTTCCCCAAGAAGACATGCCTCAGTGGGTGCCCTGACTCACTTCGGATGCTAACGGTCGCAGGGAAGGGGAGCGTGTGGCCAGGTGAGGGCCCCCTTCCCCCTCCCGGGCATCATTTCTTTAGAGAAGGCAGGTCCTTCAGGGGTGAGTCTGCCTCAGGCATGTGCCTTTCTCCAGCCCAGCGTGGTTTCCCACAGCACTGGCCCCGGTTTGGGATACCTTCTCCTCCTGTCTCCCACACTCACACCCTGCCTTGCACTGATTACTTCTCATGGTCCCCAGATGTAGTGCCACGTGCACCCGTGGAATCCTGTGCTGCGCTGGCCCTGAAGGGCCCCTTCCTCCCTGACGGGGAGAGGCTGCCTGGAGCGGAGCGGGCCTGGTGGGCTGGCGGGACCTTGAGGAGAGCCCGCTGTTCCAGGTAACACCCTGGGGTCCTGAATTTCGGGGTCTCAGCATTTCCCAGGCTGTCTTCCACACCCAGAAATGCCTAGAAAACACCTTTTGAGACTCTATTGGTAGCTGAGCAGAGCCCGGGTTTTACCTCTGACTTCTAAAGCAAGTTTTCAGTTCAATATTCAGATGCATGTGCGTGCGTGTGTGTGTGTGTGTGTGTGTATTAAATGCTCCCTTTGTGTGTGTGTGTGTGTGTGTGTGTGTGTGTGTGTGTGTGTGTGTGTGTATTAAATGCTCCCTTTGCTCCCTGGGCCCTCTGAGCACCTGGCACGTTCCCTGGCAGTCCAGGAAATAGAGTGGCAAGGTCCCATCTGAGAGGAGGTGGGTTGTATTGGGGCAGGAGGGAAGCTGAGCTGTTGGCAGAAGGAGGGGCCACAGATCGGGAATGCTGTGGGAGCCAGTCACCATCCCCCCTCCAGGGACACTCAATTCTTATGGACAAAGCTGGGAAGCCTGTGACAGGGGCCCGCTGTGGTAAAGCCTGAGGTGGCAGTGGACACCTGTGCTGGGCCCCTGCAGTGGTCACTGCTGCTGGGCCAGCCCCCAGATGCCCGGGGGCCCTGCAGCAGAGCGCTGGCGCCGGCCCCTCCCACCCTCTGCACATGCCCTCTCATCCGCAGGAGCTTCCAAAGAGGCCCCTGCTCCTGGCCTGGGGTAGGCTCTCTCATGTGACAGTCTTCCTGAGGGGGTTCTTCGCAGGAGGAAGGCACAGTCCATTGAAAAACTAGGAAAGATGGGTTTGGGCTGCCATAGTTCCGCTCTGCCCAGAGGCTACCACAGCTGAGCACCCATGGGACCCAGGAGGCAGCATGAGAAAACGCCCTCTGGAACAAGTTGGACCAACATCTGAAAATCAATGTACTACACTCTTATCCACAAAACAAGGGACAAAAGCCAAAGGATCATTTCAGTAGACACAGAAAAAGTATGTGGCAGAATTCAACACCCTTCATGATAAAAGCATCCAAAAACCTAAGAAAACCCCACAAATAACACGGAATGGGGAGAGACCTAATGTTTTTCCCCAAAGATCAGGAAGAAGAAAGGGATGTCTGCTCTTGCCACTGCTCAGTGCACTGGAGGGACTAGCCAGGGCAATAGGGCAAGGAAAAAGAGGATCAGGACAGAAGAAAAATAACTGTAAATGACATGATTTTGTATATAAAAAATCCTAAAGGACCTGGTCTGTGTGGCTCAGTAGTTGAGTCTTCTG
>NW_005872002.1:23385-43802 GCF_000147115.1 Myotis lucifugus
CCCTGGTTGCGGGCTTGATGCCCAGTAAGGGGCGTGCAGCGAATGCAGCCAATCAATGTTTCTCATCAATGTTTCTCTCTCCCTCTCCTTCCTCTCTCTGAAATCAATAAAAACATATATATTTTTTTAAATACTAAGGAATCCACTAAAGTTGCTTGTATAATAAGTGAATTCATGAAAGGTATAGGATTCAAGATCAATTGTATTTCTATACACCTGCAATTGGACAAAGTAGAAATGAAGAATTTTACTTACAATAGCATCAAAAGTAACAAAGTACTTATGAACAAATTTAACAAAAGAATTGAAAAACTTACACTTTGAAAACTATAAAACATTGTTGAAAGAAATTAAAGAAGAACTAAATGAATGGAAAGACATCCCATGCTCATGGATTGGAAGACTTATCATAGTTAAGATGGCAGGTTACACACATCCTGTTAATATCTCAACTGACTTCTTTGCAGAAATTTGAGAAGCTGGTCCTAAAATTAAAGGGGCTTAGAATAGACTAAACAATCTTGGAAAAAAACAAAGTTGGAGGACTTCCTCTCCCTGATTTCAAAACTTACTACAAAGCTACAGTAGTCAATGTGGTGTGGTACTGGCATAAAGATAGACATATAGACCAATGGAAGAGGATTAAGAATTCAGAAATAAACATTCAATTTTATGACCAACTGATTTTTGATAGAGTAATGATAATTAGATGGGGGAGAATAATCTTCAACAAAAGATGCTGGAATAACTGGACATGTACATACATAAGAATAAAGTTGGATTCCCATTTCATACCACTGATGCATGAATCCATGCATGGGGTTTCTAGTATGCATATAAGATATTTGGTTAATCTCTTCCTGCCCTCCCCACTTCTCTCTGAGATTCCATCAGTCTGTTCCATGTTTCCATGCCTTTGTGTTGAGCATCTGCCCCCTGGTGATCAGTGCATGTCATAGCGAACGGTCAAATGGTCGCCTAGGCTTTTATATATAGAGATAGCCAACACATGGAAACAACCTGAGTGTACACCCCTGGATGAAGGATAAGGGAGATGTGGTATATTTATACAATGGAATATTATTCAGCCATAAACATGAGGAAATCCTACCATTGGCAACATAGATGGACCTTAAAGGCTGAGTGAAATGAGTCAGGGAAAGACAAATACTGTATGATCTTACTTATATGTGGAATCTTTAGAAAACCCAAACAGGAAAAGATGAGGCTTGTAGTGACCAGGCAAAGGGTTGGGGGAGGGGAAATTGGAGGAAGGTGGTCCAAAGGTACAAACTTCCAGTTTTAAGGTAAGTACCAGAGATGTAATGTACAAGATGATGACTGTAGCTAACACTGCTGTAGGTAGGCATATAGGAAAATTATTAAGAGAGTGAACTGTAAGAATTCTCACAAGAAGAAAATTTTTTTCTTTCCTATTATGAGAAGAGGGATGTTAGCTAAACCTATTGTGGTGATTACTTCACAATATATGTAAATCAAACCATCATGCAGTATGCTTTAACCCTTTTTGGTCCAACGTCGAGGCTGAGGTCGACACCGCAAACCTGTTCAACATTCAATCCCGTCAATTAATTTGGTCCAGACTGTTTGAATTCCAAAAATAAAATTGGACCGCCAAGGTTTAAATTTATACAGAGATGTATGTCAGTTATCCTATATAATAGAAGGGTAATATGCAAATAGACCAAATTGCAGAATAACAGATCAAAGCATAATATGCTAATGATATGGTAAGGTTGCTCAACCACTCGGTATGATGTGCACTGACCACCAGGGGGCAGACAGTCAACTGGTCGACCAGTCGCTATGACATGCACTGACCACCAGGGGGCAGATGCTCCAACCAGTAAGCTAGCTTGCTGCTGGGGTCCGGCCAATCAGGACTGAGTGAGATGGGCTGGACACACCCTGGAGCCCTCCCTGGTCTGATCTCCCTGGCCTGATCGTGCACCAGTGGGACCCTTCAGCCTGGCCTGTGCCCTCTCACAATTCCGGGACCCTTGTGGGATGTCGGAGAGCCTGTTTCACCCCATCCCGCAGGCCACTCCCCTTGGGAGGGCGCCAGACGCAGGGCTCATGGCTGGTGAGCGCTGCTGCGGCAGCGTGAGCCTCATCCGAACAGGACTGATTGGGCACGAGCCCGCGGCAGGCACAGTGGGGCCAGGATGAGTGGGAGCGGCAGGTAGGAGCTGCAGGCGGCGTTAGACTGCAGGTTTCAGCCTGATCCCTACTGGCCACCCAGAGGGACCCCACCACCCGTGCACGAATTCCTGCACCGGGCCTCTAGTTTCTCAATAAAACTTTGCGGGGGGCGGGGGGGAGTTAAGCATAAGAGTTACCATATGATCCAGAGTTAACATATGATACCACTTTTAGGTATATATCCAAGAGAAATGAAAAATGTACAGGAATGTTTATAGCAGTATGATTATAATAGTCCCCAATTGGAAACAACTGAAGTGTCCACCACCTGATGGGTGGGTAACTAAGATGCATTTCATACAATGGAATATTACTTGGTAATAAAAAGGATGACGTACTGTACTGCTCTATTCTACACATGGAGGAATCTTGAAAACATTATGCTACGTGAAAAGGCCAGATCGAAAGGCCACGTAGTATATGATTCTATTTATACAAAATGTCCAGAATAGGCAAGTCCATAGAGACAATAGATTAGTGGTGCATTAGGACTGGGGGGAGGGGGCTTGGAGGGAAAGGGGACGTGATTGCCAACGGGTGTGGGGTTTCTTGTAGGGTGATAAATATATTCTAAAGTTGACCTTGGTGATGGCTGCACAACCCTGTGAATGCACTTAAAACCACTGAGTGATACAATTGAAATGAGTGAATTTTATGTCATGTGAGTTATATGTTAATAGGGATACACTCTAGCATATTTTTATACATATATGAAAGGCAGGCATTTGTGGCCTGACTTGCATGCTTCCTGTTTAACTGCGGACACGGGCTTTGGCCTGGAGACAGTCGCTCTGCCCCTCACCGACACCAGCTTGGCATCCAGTCGCCCTCAGCCGCCTACTGTTGCTGGCCCTGCACACACTTGCCCGCCTAGTATTGCTTTCCTGCCCCACTGCACTTCTGCACAGTCTCCCTGGGCAGTGTCTGGGACTCGGCCTCTCTCAGGACTCCTCCAACTGCCAGGGCTTGGCATGAGCTCCCTTTCTGACCTTGTGTCCCAGAGGGGCTGGTAGCAGCCCCCGAGAAGAGGTTATATGCCACTCCTTGACCCCGGGCACAGAGCCCCACTTGGCCCCACTGGTGAGTCCTGGAGCTGGAGAGTCAGCCCAGTGCCCTTGGCCCCTTACCCTCCTGTCAGCAACCTGAAGACTTGAGGAGGTGCCGATATGAAACAAAGGCAGGGTGCCCCAAAGGACGAAACGGAGTATTTGGGGGTAGAGGGGTGTGAAAGAACAGGTGCCACAGGTTGGTAGGGGAGGTGTGGAGCCTCTTCAGGGCCACCTGCCCTCGCAAGCATGGAGACCGGGTACTCTTACACAGGCTTTTATTAGGAGTCAGGGGCTGCTTCCCTCTCCTGGTCTCTGCCTGCCCCACCCATAACACCCCACCAGGTGGGGCTCGTCCATCTGCCCCTCACACCCACCCCACCCCCGCCAGCTACACAGCAAGTAGGGAGAGGAAGGCTCTCTGGGAGAATGCCTTCCTGGCAGAGACAGTCAACCCAGACCAGGCAGGCGGGGATCTCCCCAGAATCCCCCCTCACCCCTGGACTGACACCGGAGGGGTCCAGGTCAGATATGCAGTCATCGGGCGGCAACCTGAGCTCACTGGCAGCCAGGCAAGATGTCGGGGTGAGGCACATGCCCTGCAGCCTTCCCTTCCAGAGGGCCTTCAGCCAAGAAGCATTCTATTTGGGGGGCTGGGGACAGGGTGGGGTAGATGGCAGAAGGGCAGCTGACCTCCTCAGCCTGGGAAGGCAGGAGGCACACCTGGGAATAGCCTGGGACTCAGACGTCTCCAGGAAGAGGCCAGGGGTCTGGGAGGGGCCAAGGGGTTCCTGGAGAGCCCCGAGATCTTCTGTCCCTAGAAGTTCATGGCCCCGGCCACGGGAACACTGCTCAGTCTGCATAGCTGAGGGGCGGGCCACCCCGGGGCAGGGGCACTCCTGGGACAGTGCCAGAAGCTGGGTTGGAGGTGGCTGCTGGGCCACAGAGCAGGACCTGCCTGGGAAGATGTGGCCTCTCACTTGGAGAAGGAGGATCCAGAGTGGGCATGAGGCCAGGTCCCCTCACCAGGCCTCGCCTTTGAGTAGTGACCTCTCAGAAGATTCCAGCCAACACCAGGGGAGGCAGTAGCAGCAGAGCCAGAAGAGGGCCCCAGATGTGACCAGGGCCCGAGTTCAGCCCTGAATGGACTTCAGGCCCTTCAGGGTCCTCTGCACCTAGAGGAAGGGAAAAGGTTTGCCTCGGCCTGGAGACCGCTCTGCCTGACCTCCCGCCCTCCCACCATGTATGCAGGTGGAGACCAACAGCCAGGAGGCAGCTCCTACTCAGAGGGGACATGTCCCTCCTGGTGACAATCCGGGCTCCGGAAGGAAGGTAGGATGGACCCTACAGGCCTTACCTGGCAAGGACGACCGCAGGGCCAGGGTTCGCCCTCCCGGGGCATTAGCGGTGGCAGATGTATTGGGAAAGTTGGGCAGGGACTTGGAGATGTGCCCCCCGTGTTCCCGCGTGGCCTGCCGCTCATCTGGCTCCTCCTGGGCTGGAAAAACTGAGGCCAAGACCTCACTGGGCGAAGGCAACTTGGCCTCAGCCTTGCCCTCCTCCTGGGAGTGGGGTGGCAGCCCTTGTGTCCCTGTCGGGGACACCTGGAGGTGCAGAGAATTCTCTGGGCTCTTGGAGGGCGTGCTTGTCTTGCTGGCCTCTGGGTCCACCCCTTTTGAGATGGGATCATGGGTCGCTTTGGGGGAGGTAGCTGTTCCCTCATCCAAGGAGAGCGGGCTGTGAGTTTCCAAAAATGAAGGGAACTCAGTTGTGGAGGACGGTGCAGCCTCAGTTGTCATGGAGGATGGGCCTTCCGTTGCTAAGGAAGATGGGGCCTTGGTCTCTACAGTAGGTAGGGCCTTGGTCTCTACAGTAGGTAGAGCCTTGGTTGCCAGGGAGCCTGTGACCTCTGTTACCAAGAAGGATGGAGTTTCTGTTGCTAGGGAAGAGGAGATCCCCCCTTTCCTCGAGCCTGAGGCTTCAGTTGCCAGGGAAGGTGGGGCCTCTCCATCTTCCAGGTGAGGCACCTCCTGGTCCTCCTCTGGGCAGCTCATGGGTTCTGCTAAGAGAGACAAGGCCGGGCATTACTGCTTCAAGCAGGACCCGTATCCCTTTGATAATAAATTCTACTTCTTGTGATTGACACGGTTGCTCTTCCACCAAGTCTTCCTCTCTCTGCACTGGCATTTCCAGTTTTCAGCTGGATCCCAGCTCCTAACACGCCCACCAATCAGCCCGCCCACCTGGCTTTTCCCATCTGCCCTCCTCCCCTTCCTTATTGGGCGTTACCCTCTGCTGTGAGGGTTGAAATCCATTCACTTGGAATGAGAGGGCGTCAAAGTGGCTGCGCAAGGAGGGCAAAACGGGCTTGGCAACCCGGATGGGGTGGGCCTGCCGAGGGCCCCTGGAGGTCGCGTCCTGCTGGGCCCCTCCCCAGTCCCGGCACTGCTCAGGGGCTCCACCTTCCCTCTCCCTCCTCTCCCTCCCCACCCCATCCCAGACTCACCACAGAGGGAATTCTCGCAGCGGTACCCGGAGGGACATTGGGAACACGGAGTCCCCTCCTCGAAGGGCCTCCTCCCCCTCACGTTCCCCCTGCAGGAGGCGGGGAGGATGCTGGGGGTTGGGGGTCCCTCGCAACCCCTGACCCTAGCCCTTATACACACACCTAGACCGGAAGTGCCCCAACCAATTGGCTGGATCAGTGAGAGCAGACTTACAGGTGCCCTCACAGCTCCCCCAGGGGCAGATACGACCTGGGCTCCAGATTACCCCCACCCACCTCCTTAGACTGCGTCCAACCCAGCCTTCCACTTGGCCCTGCCCACCCGAACGGCTCCCTCGGACTCACGGGGGCTCATAGTTGCAAACCAGTAAATGGACATTGGTCTCCTCAACGCCCTGGAGCTTCTCACAGAAGTGGGAGCCACAGCCAATCCTGTCTGTCTTGGCCCAGACCACCTGAAGGAGGGAGGGCAGAACCAACAGTTTAGCGTGGATGGGGCGGCCCCTGGCTGGTGCCTCTCTGACCAGCCTCTGCAGGTGGGGAGAGGAGCAACCCTGCAGCCGGTAAGATCCAAGCCCCTGATGACATGCAGCTTAAGGACAAAACTCTGAGCAGGGGGCCAGGGTAGGGTGGGGCGGTGGGCTTGTCCTGAACAGACGACTCTCCCCTGCCAGCCACTGTTTCCCCAGGCCTCTCTCCCTCTGAAAACCACCCCTTTGGATATACCCTCGTGAGTGCTTCCTGTGGGCTGTTCCCAGGGGCTCTTGCTTTTTAACGAGGGGTCTATCCAAGGGAATTCATTTCAAATGGGACAATCTTAAACTCAGCAACAAGCAAACTCCAAGGAAAGAAACAGGAGAAGCCATCTGGGAAGTGGGACTTTCCCCAGACCACAAGCAGGGACCTGCCATCTCTGAGTACGGGTCTCCTGGTGCTGGGAGTTCTGCCTCGAGTATAAAATTTAAGAAGTCAAACAGTCTTCGTGCACCACCATGGGCGGAGCCCGGCAGCTCCCCTCGCTGTGTCTAAGCCTCGTCTGCCCAGGAGCCTCGCAAACTGGCCGGTTTTTGCTGTGAGTTCTGGCTCTGCCTGTGGATTCTGCACACCCTCCCAGGACGGGGGTCTTTGCTTAAATCAGCTGAAGGGCCCCCAGGTACCACTGCTGAGCATCTCCCAGGCAGAAATGAGCACGTGCACGTGCACTCAGCCCTGGAGAACGCTGGGGTGAGGCGGGGCAGACCCACTCGTGCTGGGCACTGACAGCAATCCCTGTGGAGGATGGGGGGGGGGGAGGTGGCAGGGTACAGAGGGAGGGCTGCTGCACCCTCATAACTTCCTGATCTAGGCGGGTAATGTTGGGATTTCCTGCCCTAAAGATTAGCACTAAAAATACCCCTCAAACGAGGCACTGGAAAATGGAATTGGTGGATATGGGTGGGAAGATGGTTGGTTTATTTTTGTCTTTTAAAAAAAACTTGTCTTTGTGTTATTGTTGAACAACAAATAAGCATTGGGAGGAGGAAAAAGAGAATTCAGGAACCTGATGTTATCCCCACAACACACACCCTGACACCTCTTATCTGCAAACTCAAACTTTCAAAATGCAGTGAGAACCCACAAGCAAAGGTGACTGCGAGAGGCGGGGATAAGCTCTCAGAGGCCCCCAAACCTTCCCTCCGCGACGATTTGCTCTTCCTTCGGTAGTTTTTAAAAGCAAACGAAAATTTAAACAACAAAATTATCTATTCGCTTTATTGGTCTTTGGCAGGTTAGAAGCAGCGACTTACACACCATGAGACATGACAACAGAGGGACCGTGAGCGAGAAGGCAGAAGTGGGGGTCCGTGCTGCCGGGGCAAAGCGGTGCCCTCAGCCCGAGGACTGGCTGCTTCGAGCTTGGTCGGGCGCCTGTGCCACAACTACCGGCAGAAATGGCTCGGAGACACCCAGCCTCGGTCTGTTCGGCACCGGGAGGCCGAGGGGCGGCCTCGTTTTCAGATTGTGCTTTTTATGAACTGAACATGGCTTAGTGGGTTTGAGAAGCAGACTTTGTCAGGTCTAGACAGTCATTAATAACTGGGGAAGGACAACTTTTATGAAGGGTCTAAGGGGGCGTAGAGTGTGGACTCAGGCACTTGCGGGAGGGGGGGTGCGGGGTGATGGGACAGGTGGTCCCGCCCCGCCCACTGCCCACGAGGCCCCGCCCACTGCCCACGAGGCCCCGCCCATCGCCCATCGCCCATCGCCCGGCCCGCCCTCCCGCCGCCCTTCGGCCTCGCACCTGCGTGTAGTGGCCGCACATCTGGCCCGGCTCGCAGGTGGCAGCGCTGAAGTTGTAGTGCTCGCGCTCCACGTGCCACTGCTCCACCGCCAGCGGCACGTCCATGCCCTCGTCCGTGATGGCGAACAGGTTCTCGCCGCGCCGCCCGCGCTCCTTGTTGTGGCCCCACACGCACTGCTGAGCGTAGGCCTTGGCGAAGGCGGCCAGCTCCGCGTCCCACCGCTGCGGGGAGGAAGGCGAGGACACCTGGGCTCAGTGAGGGCGAAGGGGGCCCGGAGGGCGAGGGGAGGATGCCCAGATGCCAAGAGGAGGAGAAGGTGGGGGTTCCCCGGGGCCCCTGGAGACCGGAGACCCTCCCCTCCTTGCAGGGTGAGTCTTGGCTGGGATCTGGCCCAGGTCTCGCTCCTGGTGGCTTCTGTGGGGGGTGAGTGCCACCACTGGTGGTGGGGTTGGCTACACTTGGGGCCATTCACCAGCTGTGGGACTTCGGACCGATTGCCTAGTCTTTCTGAATTCCCATAGGGTGTTGGGAACAGGAAATGAGGTCAGGTTTGGGACAGTGTTCTTATGGATTAATATTAATATCCCAAGTGAAACTTGGCAGCGAGGCCCCTGCCTACCTCCCAGGGCTGCCTGAGCTGCTCCGAGGACCACACATGTCCAGTGTGGAGTGACGCTCACCGTGGCCCTAGTGGCCCAAAGCATGTCCCCTCCCAAAGGCAGAGTTCTCCACTGGGGACCGCGGTGTGACAGCAGGCGGACAGCACTTAGGTGAGGGGGCCTCTGAGGTCCTGTGTCCCCTGCTGGGCCCACAGCTCCGAGTGGGTGGGAAGAGGGACTAACAAGGCATCTGACCAAAGGGTTGAGGAGGGAGGCCTGGATCCCATTAAACTTCGTTCTGGCTTCTCCTGGAAACCATTGCCTGGCCGAAACTCCTGCTCCACCCTCCGGGGGCCCATCCAGCTGTGGGAGCCAGGCAGCCGTAAAGCACAAGAGCTGGGGCGGCTCTAAGGAGAGGGGGCTGTGTGTCCACACCCACTCCCCACGCTCACACGGTTCTCCGTAGCCGCTGCCGGGGGCATGGATGGGAGCACTGGGCTGGGACAGCCCGGCTGCGTGACTTTGGGTGAATCCCTTTCCCTCTCCGGGACTTTTTGTCTCAAATCACTGGTCCCTGCGGTCCTCCCAAACTCTGGCAGTAGTGGGAGGTGGGGAGTGGTGAAGGGGCAGGGTGCTGGGGACAAGGACCAGGGCCCGGGGATGGCCTGCTGGACCGCAGACTGGACTGTAGCTCCTTCAGGTGGGAAAAGGACGCATCCCCACTGCCGGGCACAGGGCTGGCACAGCAGGGGTCTGTCAACCTTTGACAACCGAGACAGGACCCTGCTTAAAGCAATCTCTGCTGCAGAGCCACTCGTTTCCGTTCTGACTAGATGCCTGGAGTCCCACCATTAGCGTCACTGCTCTGGGACTTAAGGCTTCTCAGCGGTCCAGAGACCTCTGGGGAGCTTTAGGAGTCACAGCACCCGCCCCCACTGGCCACATGGTCATCATGTGAAAACAAGTCCATTCATCTACTCACTCACTCACTCACTCACTCTCTCATTCAACAGTCCTGGGCACCATGCCAGCCTGAGGCAACAACAAGGACCAAGAAGCCCAAATTCACATCGTCATAAGCCATTAATTGGCCCACCGTGTGGTGAATGACAGATATGCAAGGGGTAGTACGGAGGCACCAAAGAGGGCCATTTAGCCCGACCTGAAGGCGGGGAAGGAGACAGTAGCCAAGAGTTCGCAGGTGAGGCTTGGCCTGTGGAGAGGGAAGAGCCACCTGAGAGGAAGGAGGAGTGGTGCTCTGACTGGGAAAGACAAGCAGTTCGGTTACTGGAGGAGAACGTGGGCAGGAGCGGAGGCTGGAGGTAGACGGGGGCCAGGCACACAGAGGGCCTTCTCGGGGATGGATCCTTGTCCTGGGCTCTGGAGCCAGTGCAGGGCTTCCAGGGGGGTCAGGCCTGTGTGCTGGGCCGTTCATTCTGCCAGTGCAGCCCGAGCCTGGGAAGCAGGGAGAGGCTTAGTCCTGGGAGAACTGGAAAACTGAGTCAGGTTGTGCCAAAGAGATCGGGGAGGAGGTAGGAGAACGGAACCTTCTGGTGGTAACGATGGTTAGATGTGGAGGCTGAGGGAGAGAGAAGAGTCCACAGTAACCCACCTGCCTCACCCCCGAGCATTCCCTTTTGTCCATCAAACACTTACTGAGAACTTACTAATTGTCCGGCACTGTTCTAAGTGCCTTCCACATGTTTACTCATTTAATCCTTACAACCACTCTACAAGGGGACTGTTCTGTTATCATCCCCAATTCACAGATGAGGAGGTTTGAGGCACAGAGAGGCTAAGTAACTTGGTTCAGGCCACACAGCTAATAAATGGCAAAGTGAAAATTTGAGCCTGGCTGGCGTGGCTCAGTGGCTGAGCATCGACCTATGAACCAGGAGGCCCTCATTCAATTCCTGGTCGGGGCTCATGCCCAGGTTGCGGGCTCCATCTTTCATTGTGGGGCGTGCTGGAGCCAGCCAATCAATGATTCTCTCTCATCACTGATGTTTCTCTCCCTCTCTCTCTCTCTCTCTCTCTCTCTCTCTCTCTCTCTCTCCTTCTCTGAAATCAATAAAAATATATTACAAAAAAAAAAAAGATTTGAACCCAGGCCTCCTGGCTCCAGAGTCTCTGCATTTACCACTGCAGAGTTGCACCTGAGCCCTGTGCCCCTCAATGCCCAGCTGCTTCCAGGAATGTTGCCCCACTGAGGCCCATCTCTGCAGGCAAAGCAGCTCCCAGCCTGCGTAGCCCCAGCCTCAGCCAGCAAGGCTGGGGGCATTAAGGTTCTGCAGACGGGAACCTGGGACCCAACGATGAACTCAGGGGCTCAGGCAGAGTTGTTGGCAGAGCTGGTACCAGGCTCCTGGTTTGTGTCTGCAGCCCCTGGTGGCCCCGGCCGACAGGGCCTGAATGGAGGTGCTGTGTGTGTCTGTAGAGCCCCTCCAAGATCTTTCTCCTGTGTCCTCCTGTCTGGCCCCCTGGGCAGGGTTGCCAGCCCCTCGTGATAGATCAGGAAACAGGCCTTTGACGGTAAAGGGGCCGCCAGTCACTTCGCCAGACTGGACTCGACTGTTAAAACGCCGGTCTCGGACCCCCAGGCTTGCTGCTGTGGTCCCCAGAGTGACCTTGCTCTCGGGGGCCAGTTATGGCTCCTTGGACACTGCCCATCAACCCGCCAGGTCGCCTGAGGGTGGCTGGAGGGGTGGCCAGTCCAGTCCTCAGGGAGAGCAGGAAGGAGTGAGTTTCTCACTTCATCTCTCCTAATCCTGACGGTGAACATCCTGCCCTGACTGCCCTCAGTAACCCTCCCTTTGTGACGGGGTAACCACCCGGTGAATGGCTCTGTCTTCTGCAGGCTGTCCATGGATGTTTACTCCAGCAGCACGTGTTGCCACCTGTATATATAACAGTATTTTTTACATTTTCAAACTTCGTGTAACTATATCCTAATATATATGTGTCTGAGATTTCTTTCTTTTGTTAATCCTCACCGGAGGACATTTTTCCATTGATTTTTAAAGAGAGTGGAAGGGAGAGGGAGAGACAGAGAGAGAGAGAGAGAAACATCGATGAGAGAGAGACATATCGACTGGTTGCCTCCTGCACACGTCCCGACTGGGGCTGGGGATCAAGCCTGCCACTCAGGGATGTGCCCTGGACCGGAATTGAACCCGAGACCCTTCGGTCTATGGGCCAACACTCTAACCACTGAGCAACACTGGCTAGGGCTGAGGTTTCATTTTTACCCCAACTCAAAATTCCATCTACGAGACTCAGGCCATATTGATACACGTGTGACTCCAGTTATAACCTCGCTTCACAGAAGAGGAACTGAGGGTCCTTCCTAGGTTAAGGGACTCACCCCAAGTCCTGGGTCGTGCAAGTGGCCGACAGAGTCCTCCCCGCCTACTTCCTGTGCTAGCCCACCTCAGTGCCCGGCTCCTGCCGCCCTGCTTCCTCTCCTCCCCTCCTTGAAAGATTGTTGTCACCAAGGTGTCCCCCCCCCACCCCAGCGACACATGCATCTTAGGAAGTGCTGGGAAAGGGCCACTGGAGGGGAGCTGGGGCGCCCGGGCCCGGCTCTGTCGGCTAGTGACCTGCAAGCCCCTGAGGGCCCACCCTGTCCCCTAAGCCGGCTTCCTCGTCGCTATAATGGGGCTGCCATGGGGCCTGTGAGTCATATAATCTCAGAGACTCTGTCACTGGCAGGAGAGGTGAGCCTCTGAGGCAGCTTTGGAGACGGGATAGGAGGGATTGGTGGGGGGCCCGGCCCAGCACCCCTTCAGTCTGGCAGGTGGGCGCCTCTGACCACACTCACCATTTGCAGCATGTTGGCGGCGGGTGGGGACGCCTGGGCCCGGTAGAGGTTGTGCAGGTCCACCATGGTGCGTCTCTCCTCATCACTGAGGGCTCCGGCGGGCCCCGGGGTGGCCCCCAGCAAGAGCAGCGGCGGCAGCAGCAGCGCCAGGAGACTGCGGGAGCTGTGCATGGTGGCCAGCCCTCTCTGCCTCTGCTGTCCAGGGGTCTGGCAGCTGGATTTAAAGTCCCTCCCACACAAGCACCACCCTGGCTGGGGCGGCGGGAGGGGCTGTCTGGAGGCCCAGCCGGCTCACACAATGTCTCGGGGAGGGCTGGGTGCTTGGGTCCCGACCAGGGCTGGGTTCACTCCCAGGATGGAACTCCCCTCGGAGTCCTGGGCAAACGCCTTTCTTCTCAGTAACGGGGCTCCGGCCAAGCACCCCGGGAGTGCCACAGCCCATCCCTCCTGGTGGACAGGTCCTCCGGGCCCCAGCACAGCACCCTCTGCAGAGGTCACACCCACGGGTGCTGAGGACAGAGCGGAGGAAGGCACCCCGCACAGACCCACACCCAGAGGACTGGACGAGAAGAGGAAGGTACAGGTGGCGTTGGAAGGATGGAGGAAGACGAGGTGTGTTTGGTAAAGGTTGAGCCAAACTAAGTCTGAATCTTGGTTCTGCAGCTTTGCTAGCTGTGTTTTTGGCAACTTCCTGAACTGAATCAGTGACAGTAATCATACCGGCCTCACAGGGCTGGCAGCAGGTTAAATGAGATCGAATACGCGTAAAGCACCCAGTGCGGTACCTGGCACGTAGTAGGCCCTCCGTAACAGTAGACAACCACCACCCACAGGCAGGAGCCTGGCCGGCTCCCAGCCCAGGGGGAGGCAGACGCTTGCTTACTGGCGGAGGGACTGGCTGCGTCCCTCTCTAGCTGGGTCCTGTCGCAGGGCTTTTCTATGGATAGAATGCCGGCTCCCATGTGCTCTCTGGGAACGCCGGTGCTTGAGGTGCGCCTTTGGAAGTGGGGTGCTGGGGTCACTCCTGCTCGGAATATGTAGAAAATAGAATATGTTCATTTTTCAAATCCAGAGAGCGGAAACGCAGTGGGGTGATGAGCTGATGAGCAGGGGCTCCGAGGGGAGGGTATTGGAGGGAAGGAGGCCCCGTGGGCAAGCGCTTGGACGGGGCGACCATGCAGGGCGGGGCTGAGGTCTTGGCCTTCATGAGGCAGGCAGCTGGAACCAGTGCTGTGGAGCTCGGCTGGGATCCGCGAAGCCTGCACGCTCAGTGAATGGGGACCAGGAAGAAGTCTGTTTACTGGCTTTGGAAGATGCAATAAAACCTGTCACTGCTCAGATCTCTGAGTAAAAACAAAAGCAAAAACAAAATAATATGATTCAATCACAAAAAGACGATTAGAACTAATTAAAAAATTCAGCAAAGTCTCACAATACAAAACCAACCCACAAAAGTTGTGTTTCTATACACAACAACGAACAATCCAAAAAGAAAATTAAGAAAATAGTTCCAAACCTGGCCGGATAGCTCAGTTGGTTAGAACGTCGTCCTGATACACCAAGTTTGTGGGTTTGATCCCCGGGTCAGGGCACAACTAAAGAACACATAAGTAAGTGAAACAACAAATCAATGTTTCTCTCTCTTATTCTCCCTCTCTCTAAAAATCAATTTAAAAAGCAATTGGAAGTTTGAAGAAATATATTATTTTAAAAAAAGAAAATGATTCCATTTATAATAGCAATAAAAAGAATAAAATACTTAGGCATAAACTTAACTACGGAGGCAAAAGACTTACACATTAAAAACTACAAAGACACGACCGACTGGTGTGGCTCAGCAGTTGAGCGTCAACCCATGAACCAAGAGGTCACTGGTTCAATTCCTGGTCAGGACACATGCCTGGGTTGCAGCTTTATCCACAGTAGGGGGCGTGTAAGAGGCAGCCGATGGGTGATGTTTCTCTCTCATTGATGTTTCTATCTCTATCCCTCTCCCTATCTCTCTCTCTCTGTTTCTCTCCCCCTTTCTTTCACTCTCTCTAAAAATCAATGGAAAAAATATCCTCAGGGGAGGATTAACAACAACAAAAAGGTTCTAGATATGGATGGTGGTGATGATTGCACAACAATGTGAATGGATTTAATGCCACTGAACTGTTCACAGAAGATGGTTAAAATATTAAATGTTACGTTATGTATATTTTACAATAACAACACTAATAATAACTTGGGGATTCTTAAATTGGTCCAGAGTAGGGCGCAGAAACAAAGGCAAAATCATATCTGGAGGGAGCTTTCACAACCCAGCTTGGGCCATCCATGAGGGGAAATAATCCCCAGCTTTAGGGGAAAAACCCCCAGCTTTAGCTCACAGTCAGAAATTATAAAAACACATGAGGAACTGAGCTACCATGAGCAATGGCATACAACACAAACAGGAGGATTTCTGTCTCCAAAACTTGAGATAATAGAACAATCTAGAAGATTTTCAAATAACTATATTTAAAACCAGAGGCCCGGTGCACGGATTCATGCACCGGTGGGGTCCCTTGGCCTGGCCCGCACTCTCTCGCAATCCGGGACCCCTTGGGGATGCTGGACTGCCGGTTTCGGCCCGATCCCGCAGGCCAGGCTGAGAGACCCCACCAGTGCACGAATCCATGCACCGGGCCTCTAGAATGCATATAAGATCTTTGGCTAATTTCTTTCCACCCTCCCCTTTCCTCCCTTCCCTCTGAGATTCATCAGTCTGTTCCATGTTTCCATGCCTGTGCATTGAGCATCTGCCCCCTGGTGGTCAGTGTGTGTCATAGCTACCAGTCGAATGGTCAACGGTTGGCCGGTCGCTTAGGCTTTTATATGTATAGATGATTAAGGAAATACATGGGTAGCTGAAAAGGGGAGAAGAAAGATTTAGGAGGCAGAGTGTAGCATAGCATGCGGGCGAATTAGAAGAGTGCAGGAAAATGGGTTGGTCTGCAGGGAAGAGGAGAAGATACTAGGGAACATCAGAGTGGAGGAGAGAAGACTAAGAGAAAGCAGGTTAAACCAGCCGTGGGCAAACTATGGCCCGCGGGCCAGATTCGGATGATTAAGGAAATACATGGGTAGCTGAAAAGGGGAGAAGAAAGATTTAGGAGGCAGAGTGTAGCATAGCATGGGGGCGAATTAGAAGAGTGCAGGAAAATGGGTTGGTCTGCGGGGAAGAGGAGAAGATACTGGGGAACATCAAAGTGGAGGAGAGAAGACTAAGAGAAAGCAGGTTAGACCTACAGCCAGCTCGCTGGGCAGCTTCCCAGGGCATTCGGCCGCTGAAGCCGTGAGATGGAGATCTTTCTCTGTGGACAAGAGAACGTGGTGAGTCCCCGAAGCTTGGTCTTGAGGTTGAAATAGGAAGACTTAGAAGGGAACATGGACATCACAGGGAGTTAAGGTGCTGAAGGCCTGGCCTGGGAGGTGCTGGACTCAGCGGGGGGAGGGACAGGTTGCTCAGAAGCCACTGGGCAGAGCAGACACTGGCGCTGCAGGCCGCCCTGGTGTCACCCTCATGCCTCTGCCTGGCTTCTCTGCAGCAGAGGAAAATAGCTTTGTAAGCCGGGCACAATGGGCAGCATTCGTTCATTCACTCATTCACTCATTCACTCACTCAGCAAAGGGTTACAGAGCCGGGTGCTGAGCTGCTGAGTACGACAGCCCAATTCTTGCTGCCATGAAGCAGGAGGCCGCGCGGCATATAGTGCTGTGGATAAGAGCGTGGGGCTTACCAGCGGGGTGGCCTTGGGCAAGTTATTTCCCCGCTTGCTAGCCTCAGTTTCCTCACCTGTAAAGTGGGCTTAGAACAGAATCTATCTCATAGGGGGAGTGAAAGCATGAAATGAGTTAGTGCATGGATAGGGCGTGGGATGGTGCCTGGCACATACCAAGTGCTCAAGGAGTTAGCCAGTGGAATGTGTTCGCTATCATTATGATGGGGGAAGAGCTTACGGGGCCCCAGGTTGTAGCAGAGGCTGAAGCTGGAGGGGAGGACACACCTGTGGGAGGCAGGATGCTGGTGTGGGGGCGCATGGCTGTGGACGGGGGAGGCAGAGAAGGAGGAGCTGGTTTGCCTGACAGGGAAAGTGAGTTGGGAACAAAGACTAGTTAAGACCAGAGCCTGCGAGAGTGTTTGGGGACCACGGGTGTGCAGCCAGAGAGCCCCACTCGGCCTGGACACCTTCCCTCGCCCCGGGGGCTACTCCTCATGACAGCCCCCAGGTGGGCCTTGCAATCCCCACACACGCAAGAGGTAGAGTGATTTCCCCAGCGTTGTGGTGAGGGGAGCAGTGGCAAGGGGTGGGACGGGAGCCTGACCTGCCCCTGCAGCGAGGGCGGTTGAAGGCGAGCCGACAGGGAAGAGAGGAATGGAAGACAGGCAGTTAGGGGAGGGGAGAGGGAGCAAGAGACGACAAAACCGGGCACATGGGGGCCTGGCAGTGGCTGACATCTACTGATCTGCACGTTTTCTGACTCAGAGGAATATGTATTTTATTCTGAATATTGTCTATGCATTTAGACCACGTTCCACTGGAACAGCAGGACTCCGCCACAAACACTGATGGCAGCGAGGGGGAACTCCACCCCTGTGTTGGCTTCTAGTCTTTGAGCAGGTGCCTCTCTCTCCTGCCAGATGTTGGTCACTGCTCTCAGCACAGCAGGCGTGGGAACTAACAGTGAGCACCGAGAAACCCCTCAGCAAGCTGACATGGGTGTTTGATGTCTGCTGAATCTGTGATGGAAAAACTGGGCCTTTTTGCCCGACCTGCGTTTTGCTCAGTGGATAGAGCATTGGCCTGCAGACTGAAGGGTCCTGGGTTCGATTCTGGTCAAGGGCATGTGCCTGGGTTGTGGGCTCAGTAGGGGGCATGCAGGAGGCAGCCAATTAATGATTCTCTCTCATCATTGATGTTTCTCTCTCTCTCTCCCTCTCCCTTCCTCTCTGAAATCAATAAAAATGTATTTAAAAAAAAAACTGGGCCTTTTAAAATCTGCTTTCTATTTCATTTTTCTAAGAATCAATTTTTAAACTTTTTATTTTGAAATAACTAGACTCAGGGAGAGTCACAAAAATAATACCCTTTACCCAGCTTCCCCCCAATGGTGACGCCTAATAGAACTCTGGCACAGTATCAAACAGGAAAACTGACATTGTTTTCTGTTCACTGATATCAGACCTCATTGAGATTCCACTCACCTATGTGCACATATACGTATGTGTGTGTGTAGAGCCATTTGTTGTTCATATATATATATATATATATATTTTTTATTGATTTTTTACAGAGAGGAAGGGAGAGGGATAGAGAGTTAGAAACATTGATGAGAGAGAAACATAGATCAGCTGCCTCCTGCACATCTCCTACTGGGGATGCGCCCGCAACCAAGGTACATGTCCTTGACTGGAATTGAACCTGGGACCCTTTAGTCCGCAGGCCGATGCTCTATCCACTGAGCCAAACCAGTTAGGGCAGTTCTGCGCCATTTGATCTCAGATTTGTGTTGTCATCATGAAAACTAAGATACAGAACTTAAAGAGACTCCCTCCTGGTAGCCTTTTATTGTCAGACCCCCACCCCTAACCCTGTCCCCGCAACCACTACTCTGTTCTGCATCCTGTACTTTTATCATTTCAGAAATAGCGTATAAATGACCCACCAGGTGGCTCAGTTGGTGGAGTATTGTCTCGTTCACCAAAAGGGCACACACCTAGGTTGCAGGTTTGATCCCCGGTCAGGAAACATACAGAGGCAACTGATCAATACTTCTTTCTCATCTCTCTCTCTCTCTCTCTCTCTCTCTCTCTCTCTCTCTCTCCCCCCCCCTTCCTCTCTCTCTAAAATCAATAAAAACGTATTCTTAAGTGAAGATTTACAAAAAAAGAGAAGATGATTATATAAATGGAATCGTACAGCATGCACCCTTTGGAGACTGGCTTGTTCTCTAAGCATAAACGCCCTTGGATCCATCCAGGTCACTGCGTGTATCAGTAACTCACGCGTTTATACGGCTGAGTAGTATCCCACGGTACAGACGTGCACCGCGGTTTGTTTAGCCTCTCACCGGCTGAAGGACATTTGGGCTGTTTCCAGTTTGTGTTGTTAGGATAAAGCTGCTGTGAACATTGTGGATGGGTTTTTGTGTGAACACGGGTTTTTCTTCCTCTGAGACAAACGCCGAGAATTCGATGCGGGCCCCATGGTGAGGCTCTATAGTTCCTTCCACCCTTGTCAGCACTTGTGTTGACCCCTAGTTTTTACTTGAGCCATCACTGCGGGTTGAATTATGTCCCCCGTAAGGATATGAATGGGATCCTACTTGGAAAAGGGGTCTTTACAGATACAATCAAGTGAAGGCACACAGGGTTCAGGGCGGCCTTAAACCCAAGGACTGGTGTCCGTATAAGAAGGCCCTGTGAAGGCGCAGACACAGGAAGAAGGCTGGGGGGCAAAGGAGCAGAGTTGGGCTGATGCAGCTACAAGCCAAGATGCACCGGGATCGCAAGCAGCTCAAGGAGCTGGAAGAGGCGAGGAAGGAGGGAGCGTGGCCTGCCAACACCTGGATTTCAGACTCCGGCCTCCAGAACCGTGGGAGAATGATTTTGAAGCCACTCAGTTTATGAGGCAGCCCCCAGAAACTGACGCAGCCATCGCGTAGGTGTGCAGTGAGCGCGCCCTGTGGTTGAAGTCACATTTCCTAGGGAATAAGGATGACCAACATCTTTTCATACGCTTACTTACCATCCGCTTTGGTGAAGTGTCTGCTCATGACTCATCCATTTCTAATTGGATTGCTTTGTTGTTTTTTACAAATATGTTGTTATTGATTTATTTTTTTAGAGAGAGAGAGGAAGGGAGAGGGATAGAGAGATAGAAACGTCAATGAGAGAGGAACATCATTGATTGGCTGCCTCCTGCACGCCCCCCAATGGGGATCGAGCCCATACCCTGGGCATGTGCTCTGACTGGGAATCGAACTGGCGGCCTCTTGGTTCCTGGGTGGATGTGCTGACTGAGTTGTTGTGGGGTTTTTTTTTACTATTGAGTTTTGAGTTTTTAGGATATTTTGTAAAATAGTCCTTTGATGGATGTACGCTTGTCTTTTATTTTCATGGTATTTTACAAAACTATTGGTTTGTAATGGACGTCTTACAAAAACAAACGCGCCCTGGCTGGTTGCCTGAGCAGCACAGGCCTGGTCTCTTCTCTCTCTGTGTCCTGAACGGAACAGTAGCACTTGGGGAATGTTGGTTCTGGCTTTTTTCTCTGATCGTTTGTCATAAGTAATTTCTCCAACTCGCTCCACACCTTTATAGCCACCACTTTCCATGGTTACAGAGTATTCCAGGGAGTCCCCGTGCTGTCATTCATGCAGCTGGGCCCCGGGTCAGACAGCGGGTTACAACTGGTCTTAGAGACACGTCTGGACCTCGGGCCCGCGGCACGGCTTTGGCCGAGGTGTGGCTGTTTTCTCCTTCGTCCACCTCACCGTGTAGCTCAGCGTGTCTTCCGTAGGACTGTGTGTGGGCAGGCACACTGCTGGTGGCCACATTCCGTTCTCATGGAAACCAAAGGTCACCGGCCCGAGCCCAAACCCCCTGGAAGCTTGGCTTTTGCAGTCGCAGCCACTGGAGGGTCTGACAATGGCAGAGTCTTTAGTTCCACCACCGTGAGCCCCAAACCTGGGCCGCAGCAGTGTGGACCCTGTGAGATCCTTTTCCAGGCCCCGTGCTGAAGACGGTGGTTGTGCCGGGCGTAGTGCCGGGCGATGGAGAAGACAACGCCAGGCCTCCTGCCCGCACCCCGCGCCGCCCTCGCTGGCAAACGCCCTCCTGGTTTTCAGACCCGGGTTTCGGGCAGGTTCCTCCTGAATGAAGCACAGGCCTGCCCTCCCCAGGCCTCTACTTCC